>NC_087371.1:29241796-29379427 GCF_031761385.1 Necator americanus | reverse complement strand
AGTCGGCAAGAGGTTTTGCTTTCTGTATGATCGATCGGAGGTTGATTCAAATCCGCCGTAGTGCTCAGCAAGTCTTTCATCCCTCTGAGGTCTATAGATTGGTACCAGACTTGTGTGGGAGGATGAAAACGCTGACCTGGGACATCCAACAGCCACCGTAAGTCATTGTATAGGCCAGTTACACGTTCGTAAACTTCAAACGATTCTTGATTGAAGTAAACGTGGTGGCGTATCCCAAGCGGACTAACTAACGCAAGACAATTTGTCCTTTACGCTTTATTCGTAGGAACAAATTAAAAATCTCAAGAGGCCGTTGTCTTGGAATAGAATGTTCGAATGCTTCGGTAGAGCTCAAAACTGCGCAATATACCCTATTCGGCATGTTTTTTGGTGCAGTCTATTCAACGCTTTGCCAAATATGTGGGAGGCAATAAATTGGCGAAACAGGGCGACCACTCTGTGTTGTATGAAAAGAACATCATAGTAGGACGAAACGCTCAAATGCTATGACCCCCCTCGGAACGTATTATCGACGATGCCATGAAAACGCTCTTTTCAGCATAGCTGGCAAGATCCTATTTTGCGAAACCGCAATTGTAGCTCGCAGATCTTAGAGGTCTTCCAGGTAAACGCTAAAGCTCCAAGAATAGAAAGAATAGATGGAAAGAAACAAAGAGTGCATAAATGAGTGCAAAAAGTGGCTCTTTTATTAGAATCTTTAAGGGCACTTAGTTTACATCTTAATCAGTATAAGCAGAAGAATTCTATCACAACATGATCCGGTAATATCACGGCAACCTGAGGTAAGCGCTCCGACTTCGTGGTTTCTTTTGCTTTTTTAGATTGAGATCTGATCTCTAATGGGGTTATAATTAGTTTTGAAAGAAGCGAGTGAGATGATATTTACGAAATGTCCTGAGCTTTCACGCTCTGACGAAGGCGACGGGACTAAAATGATGCTCGCAATAAGTAAAGAATGTTGAGAATTTTTGGTCTTACATTATACACATTATACATTATATATATACACATATAGTATTATATTATACATTATACATATACATTTTACATTTACATTATACATATACATTGCCGACAAAAATCATAAGGCTCGGCATACATTAGATACTTAGATACTTAGATGGCCCGTCTTCACTCGACGTGCGGGCCCCAGCATCTCTTCCACTCGTTTCGTTCCCTCGCCATTGTCATCCAAGATGTTCTCAAGCTTCGCGAGTGACGTTGACGAGGTCCTTGAGCCGTATCCAGCTGAGCTCTCAGCTGGTCCATCCGTGCAGCGAACACTTCACCCCATCTCGTTGGCGGTCTCCCTCGGGGGCGTTTAGCTAAAATAGGCTTTTCGTATATTGTGTTTGCTAAAACGTTGATTCCCGCTCATGCATCAAAATACGAACGAAACAAGCTAGAGTCATATCTGAAAAGGTCGAAAAAAACTTCTAAGCGAATAGAAAATGAAGCAGTGCCCACTTTGTAGAAATTTCTTCTTTCTGAATCTTTTCAATTTTTCTTGATGGAACTAGCAGCCAGCCTCAACGGGTTATCGAGCTGGTTCTCTTTCTACCGCAAATAGAGGTATGAGGAAGCAAAGCATCCTCCAAAATACTCAACAACCAAATCACGGATGACTTTACTTACATAACTTTGACTTGATTGACAGGCTGATATTTTCGCTTGACGTGAATACCCGCATCTTCGCTGAGATGTGTCATCTTTGAGTATAGTTCTGCCCAATTTTCTCGGTCTTTCGCGAGAGTTTGCACAGAATCCATCCATTCTTCGCTCTTTCACACCCTACGAAACCTTACGCCTCGCCTGAACTGCTTATCCACGCGAGTCCTCAGGTCTTCTTTCACTATCGCGGTGCGAACTCCCATTTTCGACCAGGTGGACTGTTCAACTTCAATCCTGAAGGGTACCCAGAAGTCAATGACTAATTCGGTGTTCCGGTCTTTTTTGTGATGTCATCGAAGGCGATTTTCTGTAGCCTCTTTCAACGTCTAAACAGTTTTCCTCCATGCAATCAAGCTCTTCCCTCACCGTAGGCAGCAGTGTTCACGTCTTCGATATATACAACATGATAGGGGTAAGAATGAGTAGCTGGTGTCGCATCTTCTCTTCGAAAGCGATGAGAGTCGGCTACGAACACTTCATCAAGGGTTGATTCAAGAACAGGCCTTAGCCCATCTGTGCTGTATATCACTCTCAGAGTTACCATTGTCCTCCAGCACACAGTCCAGGCGGCAGAACTCATCTACGAGTCTAATCGGCTGTCCGTCTACCCTGAGGCCTGTTGAAGACCTCGTTAAGACGCACATCTGTTTACATGTAATCTGCGGTGTAATCCATTAGGCTAACTTCGATGCAAAACCGACAAGATGTTGAAGTCTCGTACTGTTTATCGCGAATATCACAGTATCATTGGCATACTCGTGATCGGTCAGAGTGCATCCCTATGGTGCTGGGATGACATCGGCAGGAGGCTACCCTAGTGTTCTTGCATAACGTCGTAGATATCGAAACTGTACACAAAGGGTCCTGATACTTCTCCTTGGCTTACTCTAGTAACCACTTCAAACAACGTTCTACATTTGGGTGGTGTACGAATTCTTGCATTTGTTCTTTGATTCGTATTATCAACTAAGCGAACAAACTTTCCTGTACTCAATCAGTGTGGCGCGTTGACAAGGCTGCCCACAGTGAAAAGAACTGAAAGCTGTTTCGAAGTCTAAAAAGGCTAACTGTATTGGCCGTAAATACCGCAGCCACATTTCAATCACTCTCTTGAGTATGAGCTTCTGTTCAATTGTAGATAGGCAAAGAGCAAGGCCAGCCTAGCTGTCGCAGATTGTTTCTTCGCGATGTTTCGTAAGATTTTCCGCTCGACAACTTTGTACATAACACGCAGCAATGAGATTTTTCTTGTACTTCTAGATAATTTAGTGAATCCGTGATGAGTAACTTCTTGCGGAGGGAAACTATGACAGCGTGGCTCCACGAGTCAGCGTGGCTGCACAGTTTCGCCAATCTATATTGGCTGAATGATCCTCGCTAGTTCACGAAACACAGACGGAGGAATAGATTTTAGAATTTTCGCGCTAATTTAGTGGTCTTCAACGGAGTTTCCTTTCTTCGACGTTTGGAAGCTGTCGGTGGTTGCTCGCTGCGTCTTTAGGTCATTAGGCGGTCAAGAGGTCAAGAGCTGACGGCGCATACAGTTTCAAGAGAGTGTTGCACTAATCCCTTTACATTGATATGGTTGTCTCGACTTCCGACAGCGACTCTACTACTTTATCGTTGAGGACTAGAGAAGATCTTTTCGTCTTGCCGCATACCACCTTAGTAAAGCATAGACCTTTTTTTCGGATTCTTGCCTTCATTTTATCGATGGTTAATTTGAAGCAAGAGCCTGATTGTTAACAAACTTCATTACAGAGAATAGGACAGAAGTGACACTGTTCTGTAAGGGCTAGAACTCCGCATGGAAAAAGCTAAAAGAGAAGGATGCCTGTAGCTTTCTGAAGCTTAATTTATCGAGTCCACGCGGCAAACCAGATGTATCACGTTGGCTCATCCCGTGCACGACATGTTTGAAGAAAACTAAGGAGGCAGCTCAACACAACTTGGTGGATGCAAAGCCGTCAACTGTAGCCCACGCGTTTGTTGCAAAGAACTTGCAAAGACCAGCATTGGAAACCTCTGTTGATGACTCGATTATGCAAGTAAGGAAGATCAAGCGCGATATCATCCAATCAGAAGGAAGGCGGGAGGAAGACATTCATACTTAACCCCTTCGCCCATGCGGACCCACAGAGGACGAAAAGACTCTACGGTATAGCAGAAATGTGAAATGTCCTCATGTTTTCTTGTGGACGAGCTATGTCAAGTAGATCCCAAGACTATGCGGTTGATATATCTGATATAGCTCTATGATAAAATCTGGCACGTATAAATAACTTCAATTTATTAAATAAATAAATAAAAATAAAATAAATTAAATAACTTCATTATAATATTATCGCAATCACGTTCCCTTCATCCTTCATTAACCATCCTTATTACTTTGATATATATCTTATCATGATATATAATAACGGGGTTATTCTGTCACGCGTGTATGTGTCAGTCACGAAATTTGAAAAAGGAGGTGCGACGGATCCACCGGCTACCTATAGAATGATAGATACTTATAGAATGGGTTCGCAAAAGGTAAATGGAACGACGCAAACGTTTCATAGTCGTTTTCACTTTCTGCGTTGCTTTTCACCTGTACGACTCCTCCGTTCTTCGGAAAGTGGGAACGTGAATGCAAACAGCGGCCTATATAGTAGCCAACTGTTTAAATGATCTCATGTGGAACGCTATCTTTGTCGGTTCGATGATGTCATTCACTTCATTTTATGTGAAACATCATTTTGTGATAATTGTTGGGGGATACAAGAGGAATACTATACTTTGAGTAATGATTCCAAGTCGTGTCTATGTTCCATTGGTATCGAAAGAGCGCTCATAGATGAAATTTGTATGTTCTCCAAGTGCAGAACTGACGCGTTTGCAAAGAAAACTATGAATCTTTAGCCTAAATTTCCTTTACGAAAAAGAAGAAAACGTTGTTAGAAAATCACCATTCTAATTTAGCAAACAAACTAACGTAGATCCAGACCCTAACCGATAACGAGCTCTTGAATGTATACGAAAGCCACACCTCGGCCCACGATTCATTGTTTCGAGTATACTCCCGCATGAACCGCTGGTGGACGATTTGGCAGAAACTAATGGAATCCCATCCAGAAGAAGAAGGCATCCTTCTATTTCTACTCTACATTCTACACACCTATATTTCCAAGTATTGCGATTTCCGTGAACGATCAATGATGCTGTTTCTACATTGCAGAAATTAGACGACGAACGTCCACAAATCGAGACACAACTGCAACGACGACAGTTACAATTCGAACCCTATACGGAATCAGAGGCCAATTCCCAGCAGTTCTCCGAACCGTTATCAACATTCCCCATCCCACAGCTTACTGCTGTTTCATCCGTTCAAGTACATACTCCTATCCAGCATGTGGAACCTTCCAATTTACCTTTTGTGGATGCAAGTACTCTCTGTTACCTCTGCGAATTATTCAGTAGCCGTCGAAATTCTCAAGAATCATTTCGACGGTCATGTCACAACGAGGCATATTCTCTACACTCGTCTAGCCTTTCTTCCACCTTGCGACAAAAATGGACGAAACCTTTTCTCTCTCTACTCTCAAATGTTCCCCCTTGTACGTCAGTTACCACATACGAGGACGGCTCAAAAGAATACGCTCTTGGAGCAATTCTACTAAATAAACTTCCCCGACGTATTTGAAGTCGTATTTACGACCAATGTGGAAATACCGAAAATCTGGTGCCGACAGAACTTCTTCGACTCCTCACTAAGATAGTTCGGAAGGAGGCAACACTGGAAAAAATGGAAGATCGTAGCCACCACGCTCCAGCATATGCGCTACTACAGCACCAAGCTAAGAAAACCTCCCTTCAAGGACCAGGTTCACTTCCAAAATGGAAATCTCATCTGCAAAATAAACCTTGCTCCTTTAGTTGCAGCACTCTTCATAATTCGACGACATGTTCCGTTTACAAAACTGCAAAAGACAGGATAGCGATCATCAAATCAAAACGATTGTGCTACAACTGCCTCTCTTCTAAGCACGTTACCAAGGAGTGCTCATCCAAACGCTCCTGTATATACTGCTCAAGACGTCATCTGTATGCTCTCAGTATTCATCGAGACAAGGTGACCAGGGACAGCGAGCGATGACCCAACAGCCTTCCTCACTGTCTCATCGAAGCCAACTTCATACCCAATCGCAGCAGATGCTTCCGCCTTCCCACTGTCCATATCCCATCGCCTCTCATCAAGCTTAAACTTCGGTCCAAGAACGTCATGACTAAGGTAGCAACTCCAAAGATATCTTCAACCTCCACGCTGCGAATACCGTCAACTTTCTCACTACCCCGACAACATATCTCCTCATGTGTACTCCTATCACGCTCTTCAATCCTGATGAGCCACTAAGAAGGATACGCACTACTGCCTTCTTTGACTGCGGAGCCTCCATAACGATGATCAAAAAGCAAATCGCCACCGACTTAAATCTGAAGATAGAGGAAGAACAACCTCTCTCACTGCAAACATTTCGTAACGATGAAGACCAAATTCACCCGTCATCGAGGACTACCGTCGGTCTTCTACTAGAAAACGATGACAGCATCATGCTAAAGGTCCGCACACTGTCATTTCTTACCCAGCCAATGCAAATGGGATTAGCGAAAGACCACATACGTGTAGATATGCCAGCTTGCAGCACCACCACTCAACGAGGTTTAGTAATTGTGATTGTGGCAGTGATTACTTCTGGGAGCTCCTAATGTCAAATAACTTCTATGTAGAGAAACTTCCAAACAGATACGATCTCGTCCATACCAGACTCGGAAATATCATCAGTGGAAAACCTCTCCATACTCATCAATTTGCTATGGCGCTAAGCTGTATCGATACGCTGGATAACCCAATTCAACACCACAAATTGGAAGAACTGCTACAAAAGTTTTGGTCGCTCGAATCCGTCGGAATAATTGACGATGTCTCTCAATCTGACGGCGAAAGGTGTCTCCAAAAATTCAACGACACTGTGTGCTTCAGCCCGGAAGAAGGACGTTATATGGTTCGACTGCCCTCGAAAGAGGACACTTCACAACTTTTGGTTAACTTCAATATGGCAACGTCGCGGCTCAGGTCCACCGTAAACACTCTCAAAAAACACTACGGCTTACTCGACAAGTACCACAACATCATCAAAGATCAATTACAAAAAAGCATCATTGAAGAAGTCAAACAAGGCGACACTTCATCTACATGCCACTACCTTCCCCACCATGGAGTCATATCTGAAAGCAGCAAGAATACAAATTACGCTGTGTGTAAGATGGTTCGGCTAAGACGAAAGGAAAGAAAAGTCTCAACGACATTCTTTTCAGAGGTCCAGTGCTGCTCCCTGAAATAGCAGGAATCCTGACTAGAATCCGATTCATGAACATTCTAATCATTGGAGATATAGAAAAAGCATTCCTCATGGTCGAAACCTCACGCGTTTTCTATGGCTTCGAGATCCTACACTTGGAGTACAGGAGAGCAACATCGTCACGTACGCCTTCAAGAAAGTACCTTTTGGGTTAATCTCCTCACCATTTGTACGGCACGATACACTATTATCTCAACAAATCTTCCTCAAACCTCGCGCAAAGAATTCTTCGGAATTTCTACGTCGACAACTTGTTCCTGGAAGCTGACTCAAGCCACGATGCAAAACTGGTGTATGAAGAAACCAAAGAAATCTTCCGGAAAGCAGGTATGAACGTTCGAGAGTTCGACAGCAACGATGCAGCATTCAATAAGCTAATTGAACAAGCTTAACACACCCCGGTAGACGAAATTTCCAAGATACTCGGCCTTAAATGGAACACTACGAGTGACGAACTCACACTTTCTCTTCCAAAGCCACCAGAAACGTCTACCACATGGACTAAAAGAAAAGAACTTAAGAATGTAGCAAGCATCTATGATCCGCTTGGATGGAGATGGATTTCGCCATCTACTCTTATTTCGAAAGCATTTGTCCAAAAGCTCTGGAAAACAGAACTTCATTGGGACGCAGTTCTGTCAAACAATCTTTTGGAGGAGTAGAAATCGATTCTCGTAACTTAGTCAATTCAAGAACTTCGACTTCCCCGAAAACTCCACCTCGGCGACTCGAAGAACCTATGTTACGAACTCCACGTCTTCACGGATGCGCCGAGGATCGCCTATTCAGCAGTTGCATTCCTGGTAACCTACGAAGATAAAACTAAGAAGAACGCATCACTCTTAATGTCAAAATCAAGATTAGCCTCACTTCAAGCGGCAGCTACAATTCCTCGACTTGAACTTTCAGCACTACCCATAGGAGCAAAACTTACCAACTTCTTGAAAACTCAGATTAATACACCAATCCAGAAGTGCTACATATGGTCGGACAGCAAAGTCGCCCTGCAGTGGTCGAAATGCGAGAAATCACTTCCAGTATTCATCAACAACCGAGTGAACACTACACGAACAAACGCTCCATCGGACATATTACGCTACGTTCCCAGTAACCTGAACGCAGCAGACATAGGAAGCAAAGGAATAGCAGTAAAAGACCTTCTCCATTCCGAGTAATGGTTCCATGGACCAAAATATCTTCTTGATCAAGAAGAAACGTGGCCAGAAGATATTACTCATTTCGCTTCTCCCCATGGAGAAGTTGTTGACTGCTTCCTTACGTCTGACACCGATTCCGCACATGTTCCACTGTTCGATGAATTAAGATTCAGCTCATGGTTACGATTTCTCAACACTGCGATAATCATCTTGCTCTTCGTCGTCAAGAAATCCTCGAAGGCAAAACACCGTTTCTCTGACAAAAAGAACCAACTACTTTGTACTGCAAAAATATTCATCTGTCGACAAGCACAATTCAGTTATCCACCAAGCGAAACGATCAAGGAACAACTGAACTTATATCTTTGCAATAACACCTCATTGTGGAAGAGCAAAGGAAGAATGAGCAACGCAAATCTCCCTATAAGTGCAATGGATCCAATTTATATGCTTCGAGAAAGCTACATCACGTCTCTTTATATTCTCCATATTCACCTTACTAATCACCATTGCGGAATCTAGCAAACACGTTGTGAATTACGCACCAAAGTTTGGATCCCCAAAGGACGTCAAAAGGTGAAGAAAACACTCCAAAACGACTGCTACATGAGCAAAAAGGCGAAATCGAAATCGTACGCACTACCTCATTTCCCTATTCATCCAAAACAAAGAGTAACGAAACCACAGTATCCGTTCCAGCGATCCGGTATGGATTACATGGGACCCTTCAACTTCAGAATTGATAACTTGACTACATCCAAATACTGGATCATCTTGATAACCTGCTTGAATACTAGAGCTATTTTTACGGAGATAGTAACCAGCATGTCTACAGCAGCACTTCTCCATGTAATTCGGCGATTCGTTGCGACAAACGGGTTCCCACAATGGATGATCTGCGACAACGCCAAAGTCTTCAAAACACTCGACGACCTCCAGTCGCAATTGTTTAGGAAGCAACCAGAAGATAAAAACGTCATGGACTACTGCGCAAACAACAAGATCTCCTTCCATTCCATCGCAAGCCATAGCCCTTTGCAAGGAGGCTTTACGAAAGAATGGTGGGAATTTTCAAAGCAGCTTACCGGAACGCCATCAAAAACAACATCTTCGATATCGAAACGCTAAAAACCCTCACAGCTGAATGTACAGCCATTTGTAACTAAAGACCGCTCATTTACGTGTCCGACAAGCAATCTCATCACCCTCTGAGGCCAATAGACTTTCTTCGACCAACAGCACTAATTTCTATGCCATGCATCGAGCTCATCGAAGATTTCATTCCACACATTGACCTTCAAACCATGAAGACCTCATTGAAATGTGGAACTCTACAAACGAGATCCTCACTTCATTGTGGAAACGATGGAAAGCTGAGTATCTGGTCAGTTTGAGAGAGTAATACAAACGCAGTCATCTCCAAGCACGTCTCGAAATCGATGCACAACCAAGCCTTGAAGACTACGTCATAATTCACGACGATTCTGTGAAACGTGGACAGTGGAAACTTGGACAAATAATTGGCTCCAACGATGAATTTCAACGTACTGTCAATCTTCGTTTGGCTAACAAAAACATCATTACAAGAGCAATCAATTTAATCAGTCCAATCGAAGTGTAATCATCCAGCAGAAAAGAACAACAACCACCAAATCGACACTGTAAAATCTCTGTAGCCGCAGAACCACATCATACGATGACCACACGATCAAAAACGAATGCCATCCCCAACTTTACTGTGTCATGTGTGACCTTTCCAGCAGCTTTGATCGGATTTGCTTCATCTGAAATGGCCGTCGTCAACAACCGATGCTCTACCTCATCAGTAGCGAAGAAAATCATTAATGCAGATTAATGTATGGAAAAAGAAATCGCCTTGGCAAGTACCGAAGGAGATAGTAAGGAACGGAGACTGTATTGGTTTCCAATCCAGTGTCCATTGGGGCACATCAGAGTAACGATTCCTTTACCTCCGAACTCCGGATATTGTGGCAGTAAATGTCCTTGTCCAAAATGGATGACCAGCTGTTCCTTCTACGATGGACGATATAAAGAATCTTTACAAGCCCACAGCGTACCTTTATCGATCTATAACTACAAGCCTCCCCATGTCTGTTCAATCGACAACAATCGTCATCATGCTCCAGCACTATGAAACTTGGAATCTTTCACCAGATTGAGCTTTAACGATGGCTCAGGAATTATAGTCCCTGAACTACATCTAACGAAAAGGGAGTTCTTCAATAATGATGACTACCATTGCTTCTAACCTGACGGCCGTTTAACATCACTTCCCATACCCACTAGTACTCCCGCCACCGGATCAAGCGCATTTCGCCGCAATCACCAACGCTCACCACCGACGTCCCAATCAGTTTTCAGCATCTACTATTCTCCCGTAACAACATTCGACTTTGAGAACTTCTCGATTATCATGCGTGCTTGGGGCTTCAAAAGAATACTACGGTTTCGAAGACCACCTCGAAGATCTACGAGACAGCTACTCAACACCAAGATGTTTGAAGGGAAGATTAGCCGTTGAAACAACAAAAAACTTCGATATTCTAAAAGTCTGCTGCTCATCTACATGCATCTACGTCAACCATTACAAATCGGAAACGACTATTTTTTCCCGAAATCGATCGTATTATTCGAATATACAGCCTCTGTAATGGGATGGATTGACGGCCAACGTGTTCTTTCCTCCAACGTCACTTGCCCTGGTCAATCACTATGCGAAACTTTGCAATGCAGGCTATGCTGGGAGAAGTTGTACAACTATCAATGCTGGACAGTTACTGAAATATCAGTAGCCGTAATTCTTCTTACCACCTCGATACTCTTGATTCATGCCTTCACTTCGACCTGCACAGCAAATAACAACATGGAACAATGTACTTTCGTTCAAGTGAACGCTACAACCCATAGGCCAAGAACTCTGCCTCCTTTCCAGTGATAGAAAAAATTGTGCGATTAGAACAACAGCTATTCAATTAAAAGAAATCTCCCATGTCTGCAACCAAAAAAAAAAACCGAAAATTTCACACGAGACCACCAGTTCTACGCCGAGTCTCACCATCAGTGCTACAATAGCGCAAGTTGTAAAGAAAATGTTTGCGCATCTCTCACTCCGGAAAAGAAGATATATGAATTCAGCATAATCTCGAATTCCAACCCAGGATTTACGTTTTGCGTACCGAGCTGTCGCTGCTTTTGGTGCAACTGCTGTTTTCCCCTGCACCTCTTCACGTCTCTTCTATCGCTACTACGCTACAACGACGTCATCAACGATCTTTCGAATTTTTTCTTGTCCCTCGTGAAACGTTCATGCAGAAGGAGTCATTTCACTCACACACGAAGGACGGACTTTCACTGAAAACTTCAAACTCCAACCTGGAATCCCGTTCACATGGAACAACGTTCAATTAACTCTGACAAGTACTATCTCACCAAATCTTCCTATTGCATCAAGCTACTCCATCACTGATGAAAAACGAACAACTCGCATCAAAAATTCACCTCAAGGACAGCTTCTACCAAATTCCCCGGGACAGATTCAGTGTACTACAGAGGACGATGCCAAACACTTAAAGCACGGCTTTTTGCCAAGAACGCCTGCTCTTGATACACCAAGGACATATACAGTCGCCTGCTCTTGTCACAAAGAAGACATTTCGTCGTTTCTACACAACACTCGCGACAGACTTCCGATAACATCGAAACAAGTGGCAATAGTACAAGATGGCACATCAATAAAGGCAAAGATTGACAATTGGCTTCAGTTCAGCCTCACAGTCCAAATCTTGGCACATGGACTTGTCGTCGCCGCCCAAAAACATAACAACTCTTGTGAAGTAAAGATGGAAGAACTATCTGGATGCTACTCATGCACTTAAGGATCCATGGCAAATGTATCATGAACGTCATCAATAAGCGAGGAGACCGCCCAACTCAAATGCCAAGATACGACACAATTAGTGAAGTGCACGCCAGAAGGGACAATTTCAACGCTAACGTTTCACTTCTCCAACTCCAGCGTCGACATCAACTGCACTGCGCTTTGCCCTGGATCGACGTCTTTCCTCACCTCAAAAAGCAACTCAGTTTTGTAAATGAAGCAATATTTTTTTCACATGTCATTTCAATGAATGCCTCTTCATCATCTGATAGCTCGTTTAGCCTTGAGCCAATAGCTTCTTTCTTCTCCGATGTTTATAACTCTCTTCCGAACATATCCAGCTTTCTCTCTCGATTTAAAATTGTACTTATGCTTCTTTTGGAACTCCTTCTCTTCTATTGTACTATCGCAATATACTTGAGATATAGACGAAAATCCGTACTTCTTTCTAGAACACGTGCCTCTAAATTGAAATGACACGTTAGCAAGCCCCATCTAACCTTTTTTCGGCGGGGAGTGTCTTGGATCGACATTAATCAATACCAAATCCAAGAAATTTTCTTCTTATTCATTTTCCTGAATGTTTTGACTGTTTAACTTAATCATCTTCCCGAACGTTTTGACTGTTTTACATAATTTTCGTTATTTTTCGACATTCCTTCCTTTCTTCACCATTCCTTAACCCTATAAAAGGTGGCAAGATTGTGTATCATCATCCCTGCAATAAAAGTCGTCTGTCTTCCGTCTTCGAGGTACTTCAAGACAGATTCAAGAGTTGGCAGCGTCCTACTTCTGCGCTACACCCACTCTTAGAATAAAGACACTTGATACAGCGTCTGGTCCCTACAATTCACTCTATGTGTCCATAAGCCTCAAATTATTCTGATTAAAGTAGAACGGGGCGGGTGTAGTGTAGCGGTTAGAGGTTCCGCTTCCTGCACGATCGATCGGAGGTTCGAATCCGCCCTAGTGCTCACCAAGCCTTTCATACCTCCGGGGTCGATAAATTGGTACCAGACTTGTCTGGGAGGATAAAAGCACTGACTTGACTAGCCACCGCAAGTCATTGTATAGGCCAGATACACGTTCGTAAACCTCAAACGATTCTGAATTGAAGTGAACGTGGGGGCACATCCCAAGCGGATTGATTAACGCCAGAAACTTTCACTTTAACTTTAAAGTAGAACACGGTGACAATTCCCAAAATGAATGGCACCGGGACCTTGCCTTTTATCCGTTATTGCATGATGCTTGTTAAGCAGCATCAATAATAGTGATGTTTTGAACATCAGTGGTAGAAGGTAATTCTGAACTTCCTTTCCGCATTATCGTAATCTTTTTATCCTTTTATCTTTTTTTTTTGGCTTGCTCCAACGAACAAATTGCGCTACTCTCTTCTGTCGTCTTTGGAAACTCTCATATTTAGTCCCAGCAAAGTCAAACTGTGAATAATTTCTTTTCACTATTCTTTTCGTTTTTATTAGAGCTACTAGGAGACTCCTAGTCACAGTGGAGATTGCTGTGCTCGATTCTGATTGACTTGACTTTAGAATGGTGGTCGTGTTTGAGAGCAAACTCATTTGTTTATTTATTTGCTTATTTACTTGTTCCTCTATTTACTACGTTCACTGACGAGCAAAAAAAGAGAAAAGGAAGAAAAGAGAGTACATCAGTAATAAAAAGACAGATGACTATCATCGTTTAGTTGAGCAAACGATTCTACCCTCAATAAATGGAGGAGTTAAATGGATTGAAAAGTTCTAGTATCTGATGTTGGTTGTTCTAAAAGGGAAAAACTGTCGTATCCTGACCCTCACTGCTAAGATTGATTTAGTCACCATGAACGGCTCTTCTGGATTATAGATCTACTGCTTGGTTAGCACAAAGACTGTAGGAGCCGTAGAGATTTTAAATAATTTCCCTGTATTGAGATGTTCTTATTTACCCGCTCAATGTACGCAATGTTTGGCACAGTTGCTTGACTTTGGTTTAGTTTGTCAGGGGAAGTATGCGGTCCAATAAAGCATCTTCATAACTCGAGCAAGGACACAGCAAAAACAGAAGAAATGAAATCTTGCGACTATCTCTTTTCTAACAACACTGTGCCTTCGACTCCTTTGGGAGGCCCAATTTTGTCTACGGTGTTTTGAAGTAAGAGAAAACCGAGTATTTTACATCATTTCTTACAAGCTCACTTAAGAAGTCGATGTGTTAGCTCGATCGATTCTGGGTTCCAATTTTTATAGAACACCCGACAACTGCTTCGCACAAAGTAAGTTCGATCGGTTCTTGGTGGGTTCTCGCACCAGTTGTGAATATGCTTTAATGGACCGCATACTCCCTTGTCAAATCAAAGCCAAGCAACTGTGCCAAACACTGCTACTTACATTGAGCGCGTAAATAAGAACCTCTTAAGGCAGGAAAATTAAATAAAATGGCAATGGCCCAATATATAAACGGCTACATGAACTAACGTAGTTAACCTGCTTAGTTCTCCAACACCTCCCCTCAGCCACCTCCCCTAGGAGGAACGCGTCGCGTACGTCTTCATCTTCGGATCGGGTTGCAATCGACGGGGTGGTCGGCGTTGTCGAGCTGGTCGAGTCGTTTTTGGTGGCACGATGGTTGGTGCCCGATCTTTGACATTGTCTTTGACGTCGGCGATCGTCCTTGCCATACCATGGTAATGTCGATTTTCCTGGTTGAACGGCATCTTGGAAGTTTCAGTCATCTCTCAACTAACCCTCCGGTGCTCTTCTTCACGCATCTGGTTAACGTGTCTTCTCCACAAATCGTCCTCTTCCGTTAGCACGTCGTACACTGCTCGTCCATGGCGATTCTTCACGCGAGCAGGGCTCCATTTCTCATGTCCCAGGCGGTAGTCACGCACGTATACAAGTTCTTCGTGGTGGTCCAATCTTTTCTAAGGTCTATGATGACGACTGAACTATTCTTCCATTTCCACATTGCGTGTTCTTCTTCTCCTTTAGCTGGTTCCTTCAGCAGCATCAACGACGTCCTCAACTTGCGCTTTAGGAACACCTCCGCTGGAGAAAGATGTCCTGGCGTTGGCGCACATGGTGTTCGCCGATAGCACTGCGAAAATTGCAAGTTTTTCCGACGTCCCTCCTTCCTTAATCTGTTCTGAGTGTTCTTTTCAAAGTGTCCACAAAGCATTCTACTTGGGGATTTAACTGTGGCTGGAACAGCGCGAACGAACGTGCTCAACTTCCAGCTTGTCGCAGAATTCCTGGAGCTCCGCTGTAAACTGTGTACTGTTGTCTGACACAGTCACCCTGGGGTTTGCGAAGTTCCGAGTTCTCTCAACATTGCAGTGGTTGACGACAACGACTAAGTTCTAGCCATTTCGAATACGCATCGATTATCACAAGATACCTTCTTTGGGTCAATTAGGAGGCTCCAGTTTGTCTACGGTGTTCTGAAGTAGGAGAAACCAGAGTATTTTACAGCATTTCTTCGGCTTTTGTTGTGTCCTTGCTCGAGTTATGAAGATGCTTTATTGGACCGCATACTTCCCCTGACAAACTAAACCAAAGTCAAGCAACTGTGCCAAACATTGCGTACATTGAGCGGGTTAATAAGAACATCTCAATACAGGGAAATTATTTAAAATCTCTACGGCTCCTACAGTCTTTGTGCTAACCAAGCAGTAGATCTATAATCCAGAAGAGCCGTTCATGGTGACTAAATCAATCTTAGCAGTGAGGGTCAGGATACGACAGTTTTTCCCTTTTAGAACAACCAACATCAGATACTAGAACTTTTCAATCCATTTAACTCCTCCATTTATTGAGGGTAGATTCGTTTGCTTAACTAAACGATGATAGTCATCTGTCTTTTTATTACTGATGTACTCTCTTTTCTTCCTTTTCTCTTTTTTTGCTCGTCAGTGAACGTAGTAAATAGAGGAACAAGTAAATAAGCAAATAAATAAACAAATGAGTTTGCTCTCAAACACGACCACCATTCTAAAGTCAAGTCAATCAGAATCGAGCACAGCAATCTCCACTGTGACTAGGAGTCTCCTAGTAGCTCTAATAAAAACGAAAAGAATAGTGAAAAGAAATTATTCACAGTTTGACTTTGCTGGGACTAAATATGAGAGTTTCCAAAGACGACAGAAGAGAGTAGCGCAATTTGTTCGTTGGAGCAAGCCAAAAAAAAAAAGATAAAAGGATAAAAAGATTACGATAATGCGGAAAGGAAGTTCAGAATTACCTTCTACCACTGATGTTCAAAACATCACTATTATTGATGCTGCTTAACAAGCATCATGCAATAACGGATAAAAGGCAAGGTCCCGGTGCCATTCATTTTGGGAATTGTCACCGTGTTCTACTTTAAAGTTAAAGTGAAAGTTTCTGGCGTTAATCAATCCGCTTGGGATGTGCCCCCACGTTCACTTCAATTCAGAATCGTTTGAGGTTTACGAACGTGTATCTGGCCTATACAATGACTTGCGGTGGCTAGTCAAGTCAGTGCTTTTATCCTCCCAGACAAGTCTGGTACCAATTTATCGACCCCGGAGGTATGAAAGGCTTGGTGAGCACTAGGGCGGATTCGAACCTCCGATCGATCGTGCAGGAAGCGGAACCTCTAACCGCTACACTACACCCGCCCCGTTCTACTTTAATCAGAATAATTTGAGGCTTATGGACACATAGAGTGAATTGTAGGGACCAGACGCTGTATCAAGTGTCTTTATTCTAAGAGTGGGTGTAGCGCAGAAGTAGGACGCTGCCAACTCTTGAATCTGTTTTGAAGTACCTCGAAGACGGAAGACTGACGACTTTTATTGCAGGGATGATGATACACAATCTTGCCACCTTTTATAGGGTTAAGGAATGGTGAAGAATGGAAGGAATGCCGAGATATAGCGAAAATTACATTGAACAGTCAAAACCTCCTCAAAAAAAAAACCAAACCTAAGAACCTCTTAAGGCAGGAAAATTAAATACAATGGTAATGGCCCAATATATACACGGCTACATGAACTAACGTAGTTAACATGCTTAGTTCTCCAACACCTCCCCTCCCCCACCTCCCCTAGGAGGAACGCGTCGCGTACGTCTTCATCTTCGGATCGGGTTGCAATCGACGGGGTGGTCGGCGTTGTCGAGCTGGTCGAGTCGTTTTTGGTGGCACGATGGTTGGTGCCCGATCTTTGACATTGTCTTTGACGTCGGCGATCGTCCCTGCCATACCATGGTACCGTCGATTTTCCTGGTTGAACGGCATCTTGGAAGTTTCAGTCATCTCTCAACTAACCCTCCGGTGCTCTTCTTCACGCATCTGGTTAACGTGTCTTCTCCACAAATCGTCCTCTTCCGTTAGCACGTCGTACACTGCTCGTCCATGGCGATTCTTCACGCGAGCAGGGCTCCATTTCTCATGTCCCAGGCGGTAGTCACGCACGTATACAAGTTCTTCGTGGTGGTCCAATCTTTTCTAAGGTCTATGATGACGACTGAACTATTCTTCCATTTCCACACTGCGTGTTCTTCTTCTTCTTTAGCTGGTTCGTTCAGCAGCATCAACGACGTCCTCAACTTGCGCTTTAGGAACACCTCCGCTGGAGGGCTAGAGTAGGTAGGACATTTAATTCAGATAGCCTGCTTTTGAATATCTTTGAGTTTAAACTAGGCTGGAAGTAGATTAATCCAACGCGCAACCCTGCAGAAAAAGGAGTTAAACATAGTTGAAAAGAGTTTTTGACTGAGTTTAGAGTAGTGCAAATTGAGGCTTCCTGTTCTCCTGTTTGTTGGTCGGAAAATCCAACACTTGCATCCCTTTAGTTTAATTTCCATTCGTAGGATCTGAAAACCCAAAACTAAGTCGTTGACTACTCGTCTGTACTTTAAGCTCATTAATTTCAGCGCGTTAAGTCGAATTTCATAGGTTGTGTGTTAGGGTAACTCGGATCGGGAAACCATCTATAATAAACAAGCCTAGTGAAAATTTGTTGTACTTTTTCTAACTTTTTGATATACTTTTTCAGGATTGGACTCCAGACTTCTAGATGTGTATTCTACATGTGGCAAAACGTAAGTCCTGTAAAGAAATATTAGTAAATCAGGGTCTTTAACGTGAACGCTCCTCATTATTATAAAAATACACGACAGCGCTTTTTTGGTGACAAAGTCAAAATGAGTGGAGAAGTCGAACGATTTGTCAATTACTACCCTAAGGTCTCGAATTTGCTCTTGATACTGAATAGTTGTTGAATTGCAAAAGTAGGGAATCTGAGGAGCCTCTCCGAAATGCAACGCTACTATTTTGGAAAGATTTAAAGGTAGATCCCATTTTCTTGACCATGATACCATTCTCTGGATTGCTAGCGAAACAGTGTTGGGGGCGAAAGTTTGCTCATTAGGTCGAAAAATATATTTTGATGTCATCCGCGAACATTTGAACTTTCATGTCAGGATGGGTTTTCAAATATCTGGGAAGGTCAGCAGTGTACGCAAGGAAAAGAAGCAGCGAGAGTGCACTGCCTTGCAGAACGCCGGTTTGCAATGTTTAGCGCTTGCAATAACTGTTATTGACCCTTACAATCATGTGTCGTTCTTGAAGATACGATTTCAACCAACTGAGCAACTGTCCCCCAACTCCATAGTTTTCGAGTTTGAAGAGAAGCTTTTTGTGGTTTACCATGTCAAACGCTTTAGATAGGTCGAATAATATTACATTAGCTGACTTCCGTGTGTTTACTTCGATCATCCAATCATAGACCGAATCAGACAGTAGCGAAGTAGTGGAGGATCCAGATTGCTCAAAATGAATGACATCCCTTGATGATATCCACTCGTTCAGTTTTTCTTGGATTATCTTTCCCAAAACTTTGCTTGCGGAGGATACAATACTGATGGGGCGAAAGTTCGAGAGAGCGTTAGAATTGTTTTTTGGGTATTGCAATAATAAGTGCCTTTTTCCAAATGTTAAGAACTTCACTGAAGATAAGCGACGCCTTAAAAATATGAGCAAGAGGAAGACAAGACATCTGCGCATTTTTGGTAAACCATCTGGGGAATACCATTGTGGGGACACGAGAAACGTCTCAGAATGGCAAGGACTTCATTTGCATAGATAACAAAGTCGAAGGACCTTTGAGGAACCTGAATGGCAGAGGAAGTTTTAATGAATAGTTAGAAGCAAAGAATTCAGCATGTGCGTTAGCTTTTAGATCGTCATTGATCAAATCCCCATTGTCAGTCCTCAACAGAGGCAGTTTTTGTGCTTGTTTAATTCTTTTAGCGAGAAAGTTACGAAACTTTTTCATAAAAAAACAATAAACGCCGCTCACGATATGCAAGGTATTTTTTCATGTGATAGTCAAGATCAGCACAAATTTTTCTGTAGAGAGCGTTGTTCAAAGCGTTATCAAGTTGGTAGAAGTGTCGTTTCTTTTGATCGAATAGAGTTCGTAGACGCAAAGGATAAGTAGGTACACAATTCTTGTTAAACTTCAGCGGGACAAACGTGGCTAAACTATCGTACATTACCAGGCAAAAACAGCGGTACATTTCTGCAACTGATAGTTGTCGAAAACTTCCAGTCAGTCCACACGAGCGAGAAATTTACGTAATTCGGAATAGTTTACACGACTGAAATCTGGCAAGGGCAGATAGAGGGGTTGCTCGGTATTAAAGTCGAACTTGAAAGAAACAACATTATGATCGGAATTGGCAAAGGAGGGCAGAATTTTGATATCACTGATACTAGATCCGGAAGAAAGAACTAAGTCGAGAATGGGACGTAAACGAGTGGTAGCATGAATGTTTTGGGCTAGATCACAACTTTCCAATAACGTTTTGAAGTGTTCAGTAATGGAATTACTATGTTTATTCATGTCAACATTAAAGTCACCCACAATTATAATTTTAGGAGACGAAAGGCAAAGTTCAAAAATAGAATCAAACAAGGTATCATCATCAGTCTTAGCAGAATCTGGAGGTCGATACGTAACCACAAATTTGAGAGAATGACGTGTGAAAGGAGAGAGGAGTTCAAGACACAACATATCAGCAGCCATTTGACGTTTGAGTGGAATGAGAACCGCGTGAAATTTGTCGCTAACTAAGCAGCAGATACCTCCGCCATTTTGAAGCGGCCTGTCTGAGCGAAACACGAAGTATGGTAAATCGGTTATCAGTTCAGAATTGGAAATTGTGGAGGTGAGCCATGTTTCAGTAGCAGCTAATACATCAGGTTGGTGCAGACGAAGAAAAGAGTGAAAAAGTGCAATTTGTTTACTATGCTGCGTGCGTTAAACAAAATACATTTTGTCTTAGAGAGAGGTCCACGCTGGATTATAAGTTTCCCGTCATTGGTTCTCGGGGAAGTTCGGTGACGTGAGTGAGAGCATCTTTGTAAACCACCCACTCACGCGTAGATGGCCGTTCATTTCTCAGGCGAGCTTCGTGCCTTAACTCATAATCCCGTTTTCGTTCTGCCGCGGTCATGCTTTTACGTACAAATATGTTCGAAAGGCTTGAGCGGCGTAGGAGGTGCGCTCTTGATAGAGCCTTTGCCCAGTGGGAGCGAGAAGCGAGTACAACAAAGACGTTAACAAGACGTAGCTTGTTATCGTTGAACTTTCCCAACCTGTAAGCTACTTCGGGCAGGCAGTCAACTTCAAACGCGTCGAGAACATTGGCCACTTTTTCTTCGAAGTCCCTGTGTCTTTCTATCAAAGATTCATCAGCACTCAATTCCGCTAAGCCAGTGGTCACAATACTGCGGCCCCTCTTTTCAGCTTCAGCTCCCTCAGCCACTTCTAGTGTAATTTTTGTTTTCAAGGCAAGAACCATCTTCTTAATGATAGGATCTGTGTTTCTTTCCAAAATTTCGTTTATGATTTCAGCACAAGGGAGCGATTCGACGTCAATCTCATCATTTCTGGATTGAGAAACGGTTTGAGATGTGCTGATAGGTTCTTTCGTTTTGCGGGATGAATTACGAAGGGTGCACTGAGTAGATCCAGGCATGTTATCAATGATCAATACTGACGATCTGCAACAGAGAAACGCGAAAAACTGAGTTTGAGACGTGGACGGAAGGAATTAGCGTGAAAAAGGAAACGAGTAAGCAAAACTAAGAACAGGATGAAAAATGTGAGTAAAACGATAAATTATAGCTAAAGTTCGCGCCTACAACGTTAGAACAGTCCACAGACCTACATTGTCTTCTAGAGGCTGCAGAGCGCATCAAATTTCACGTGATTGCTCTGCAACTCTATGAGACCAACAGCAGAAGGAGCGAGGTTCGACAGATGAATGACGGTACGCTCGTCATTCATGGAGAGGAAACGTCGCGAAGTGTATTCAGTGTTGGTCTTGTTGTGCACCCATCTGTCGTCCATCTTGTCGATTTTCACAAGATATTGTCATCTCGTCTGGCCATTCGTCGCCTCTTCCATATACGCTAAGAACTCGGCAGCATCATCAATTGCTACTCACTGATATTAGCAGCTGATGAATCCGAATTGGACGCACCTAAGAGGAATACAGGAAAATCTGGACTAGAGGTCCGAAATGAAAATGGCAATCGTATCGCTGGTTTGTAGTTAGCCGTTCTTCTCTGGAAATTCTCTCTTTATGAAAAAAAAAGATCATCCGCCGATGAACCGCCCAATGGCACCACTCTGACCACCGTCTTCTTCTTGCGAAAATACGACTTAGCCACACGATGGAAAAGAACATCTGCTATCGACAACGAAGAAGGAAAGAAATCATCTATGACGAAGGCATACTCGAAGACTCCTTGTGTCAAGGTGACAGGTAGGTGAAGACGTGGATTACAAGCTGCTGCTCAGAGAACTGCAAGCCTGTGCTGAATGGGCGTCGAAACCGCGCATGGCAAATTGTGATTGAATTTTGAAGAACACCAAGGAAATATTTGAAGGAAAAAGGACTTTGAGGCTTCATCAGAATGAGCGGATTCGCGTTATCCCCTGGGCTCAGCTCTTGTGTTTTCCTCCTCGATATCAATAGCTTCACGCCAAACATTAATTACTTTATGAACTAACTTTCGCCTAAGGATCGCCCACACATAGCCCAATGCTTATGCTTCAACCTTTTACGCTCCCCGTCCACCCACACATTGTATGGGATTGGTGCGACACAACAAAGCTTCAATCCGTTTTCATTATTCACGTGATGGGGCTAGCAAACGCCAACGAATAGGAACTAGTGCAGGATTTCCGCATCAGACCACGCGAGAGTTGATTGCACACTTTTTACTACATGTTCTTCCCTTCGTTTTTGGTAATACCGGTTTCTGGTAATTTGTACTTGTTGTCGAGCAAAAAAAGAGGCGCCTTAAGTTGGCTCTCTAACTCCTTCCAAAAAAAGTACGGCTTTGGAATGTAGTCACGTGTTTCTGTCACAGCTGCTGCTGCAAATGATATCATTAGGAGACATCCCAATAATTTCCTAGCAAAAATCGGATACTTTCAAGAACTGGTAAATTTATGAAGAACAGAAGAACTTTTGACTTAATTCAAGCTAATCTTTAGACCATGCTGATGTGCAGTTTTTATCTAGCGCCAGTTTACAGCAATAATTTCAGTTCTTGACAAGTACGGTATATCACCTTACTGTAAAGGTCTGCTTATGATGAGTGTTCAACAGCTGCTGCCTCGAGCATCATGAAGGACGGGCTGTACGTAATATTCCCTTTCATTAAATGATGAGTAATCCTTTGTCATTGTCAAGACATCTATTTTATATCTTTATTACACTGAAATTTCCTTTCTATGAGTAATTCTCGTCATTCCCAAAATGTCAAGACTCCTATTTCATAGCTTTATTACACTGATATTTACTTTTATGCAGGTTTCATTTGACTTTTGTTTTGTTCCTGAGAATTTTAATGAAAGAAAATACGAATAAAAGGCTGTCTATGTTCGAGACAGCACAGACTTTTCTTTTTTCTCCTATATCCTCCTGCACCTCCTCTCTAAGTGAAAGCACCAGAGTAAGAAGTTAGTCTGTAGTCTGGAACAGTGACATTTTTTCCTCTGCACTTTGGCGCAGATGTGATGTGGCGTAGTGGTCCAAGCCATAGACCTTCCAATCCGTTCCCTAATCCAGCCTTGTACCTGCTTCACGGGCATAATCTTGATGCTTGCGCGATGACTTAGATATCTGAATACAACATCAAATGTGAATTTTGTGGAAGATCAGATTCACACAGCTTATTTCCTGCCTAAACATCTGTACTGACTTGTGAGACAGCTAACATACGCGCGGATAAAAACGTACAAGCCACTAACTCGTTATTATCGCATGCACATGAGCGCAGAACACCAATTTCATCGTCGATGAAGCCTAATCACTCAGGCTCACTTCTGGTCAGACATTCCTGAGATGAATGCGAGTGCTAAACACAAGGTGTGTCTCCATTCCGCAAACAAACAGGCACTAGGCTACCTTTCTGACAAGAGTTACCTCTAACTATTGCTATTTCCTTGTTGTGCTCAATGGAATTGAGCACTTGTGTACTTGCTCTTTGTTGACCAAGCAGTAACAGCTACCTGTAGCAGCTCGCAACTGTGACAAAATCGACAAATAAGAACCGAAGTAAGAAGAACAGAGGGAGGAAAAAAGTAACTAGGCACTTAGGTGCGAGAAGCACCGAAACACGATGCCACGAAAGCGACTGAGACCCTTCGCGCACCTCGGTGAGAGTTGGGTAATGTCGCTACCAGTTCTGCTTGTACGCATCTGCTTAATCACATCGATTTGTTTCGTGTTCGACACCTTTTTTCCTCTGAACCCTAAGGTTTCGATCAAATCATAGAGCAGAGGCTTATTGTCTTATTTCAATCGTATCACGCTACGCGCAGATACGAGCTTCGACTTTTTTCCGTACCGAGTCGCATTGCTTCCTGTCCCTCAGAAGTACTTCAGGAGTTTGGAGAGCCTGAAATGCTGAGTATTCGAAGGCCACACGAATTTCTTCTTGCTGCAAACAACCGATTGTTATAGTCTCACATTTTTGGCAGATGGCAGCTGGACCATTGAGTAGAGCAAAAGAAAGTTGTAGCTGAAACTCTTTTAGATGGAAATGCATCCATCCAACCGGAAGCATCAAAATGAGAATGAAATTCTATTTTTGTTGTTTCTCTGTTTTGCTGCTGGGTGCAAAAAGACCTCTGTTTATGGCCAAATGGAGCAAAAGTCAAGCAAAAGTCGCAACTGGTGCTGAATGTGAAGGGGTAGACTTTGTGCAAGGAGCTTGCATACGTTTTGGAAGTGGATAGCATCTTTCTAAGCCAATCAATATTCTTTTTACTTTTATAACAATGTCTTCATGGTTAGTATTCACGCGTATGGGTACAGCATCATTAGTTGCCCATGGTTATCCATAGCAAACAATAGCAGGACTAGTTATATTTTCAGGAGATGAATATCGCCTTGCTGTTGTTTGTCTACAGCTGTACGCCGCTTGCAGCAGTAAGAGCTGCATCACCGGTAAGGATGCACCATTACAACAAGGTAGATCACTAATTGATGAGATGAAAAGTCGCTTCTGGAGTTTGAATTTTTCCTGCTCTCCTAATTGCAATTGGTAAGAAGTAGGTGAACTAGCGTAAGATCGATAATCTTTCAACAGAAGAGGAAATATACGCGGATGGCCTCCTTTCTTTCTTTTTTCATATGTTTGTTCAATTTTATCTTAATTGTAATATCTGGCTTTGAATAGATGTGTGAACACAAAATCTACCGACTGAGATTGATACACAGTCGATACATGGAACTCACAAAAGACAGAAAAGACTACCTGCAAATAAGGCAGAATAAAATTACAGATGAGAACGCTATGCTTGCAGCGCACGATTCTTCACTTACCTTCCTCAGTTTTCCTTTTGCACTAATAAGAGCTGTTTTTGAAAGATTTTTTCCAAAACATTCCTTGTACTACCGCCAAATTTCTTCAGTATTCCACACACCTTTAGAGGTCTTGGTTTCATTTCGTCCTTTAATATAGCAGACATGAGATTGTGATGATAGCAAATAAAATTAACGAAACCGATAGTGTATCATATATCTTAAACTAGCTTCACGAAACGCTGTCTCGACATCCATGCTCAGTAAATATCCCATCAAAGACCAAAGGTCTTTTATTAATCACATGGTTTCACTGCTTCCCCTCGCCATGCTACTCGCTCTTCACCTCCTCACCGTGCATGTTATCAACGGTGCAGCGATGTAGCGAGTAACTGCAAGCCATCACTTGAAGCGGTAGAGACGTCAAAATATTCAACAGCACCTTCTCGAAGGAAGGCAGTGAAGACGGGTTAGGTTCAAAAATAGTCGAACTGCCAGTCTTAAGCAATCAATTTCGAACAGCTCACGACAACGGTTGTTTCTACACCTACCTACCTAGCGCATAGCCACGATAATAAACACAAAATATGCTAGCGCAGCATTTCTATCTTTTTCCTTTTATCTTTTATCACTTCTATCCGAAGCATCTGAATATTCGCATCAGGGATGATAAACTAAGACAACTATATTTCTTGCAGTTTTTACTGCAAAATTGTGAAGTGGTTATCAAAGTGATGCTTTAAGTTAATGGAGCAGATTTTGTATAGAATAATAATTGTAGTACGCCTTCTGACACTCAATGTTCATCTCTGTGCTGGTAAGTTAACGTGCACCTTTGTAATATCTGATAAGTTCATTTGTTTGAAGGTACTCGTAAGCGTCACCGGTGGTGCTCCACAGGATAAACAAGTAGGTTCGTCTTTCACACTCAACCATCATAAATCAATAAACATCAATAAACACTTGAAAAAACCAAATTCAAAACATAGCTCTATGAAAGGATAAAGATTATCACAGCCAATGTTGGAAGGAGTTGTCAAAAAGGACAAACGCTGTACGTTCTGCATTTTACAACTACCCTAGGCTTAAAACGAATAGTGCAAACAAATGTATGAGAGTACATTAAAATACCTAGTGAGACACTTAGAAAGTCCAACAGATCCATCCGCTACTTTTGGACACCTCGGATGCACGAGAGGCACGAGAATCAACTGCGGTAGTTCTGAAGGGCAGTAAACCAAGAGCAGAGCTAGTATGACTCTGCTCTCCTTTGCTTTCATGCATTGTTCCACATATGCGTGCATGATAGCTTCATTGGAAGGCTTCAGACGCTTTTTCTAAGCTCTTTCCTTGTGTAAGATGGTAATATTACGTGCGCATAAGGAGATAGGGAATATTTAAATATACAAATGCAATGTAGGAGCAAGTGTAGAAGCACTCGAATTAAAGAAGTAAAACATGCACACTACTCTGACACTCGCGGCTTCCGTGCACAAACTTATCTCTTCTAACAAAAATGGGTTACGTTTAACCTAGGACTTTACTTAATTAGATTTACTTTTGACCTGTGTGTAAGTGCTAAGAGGTGAGCCCTTTGGCTCTACGAAATCTCTCTTAAGAAGTTTCTCTTGGCCCCTCATGGAGTTTTTGGCTGCTACGAAAGAGAATGATCTAAAAAATGGCTGCGTGAGATGAAGCGAAAGCGAGAATCCGAACTACAATCGCCTTCAAGAGACGAAGAATAGATATTAGTGAAGACTTCTCGTTCCACTGTTTAGTTTGTTATCTCTGTAATTTAGTCCGGCAAGTTTGCGCAAATCCACCGCTCCCCGATGACAAAATACGTTCGGCGTTCCTGACTGAACATAACAACTACAGGAGTAGTCTTGCGACTGGAAATGTATATGATGAACAGGCCACTCTACCGGGATCGACAAGCTTGTTTATGATGGTATGTTTATAGTTTAGAGTTTATGTTTATGATGTTTAGAGTTCCCTCATATAGTAAATGTATTTTTAAATAGGCTCTGAGGAAGCTGTACAAAGGCGTAGGAGATGTGCTACGGTTTGTCAAATGTCCCAAAATTTGCTCTGAATTCCAAATTATCAGAAAGGACGAATGTAGGCGCAATGGTACGAGATCAGCGCTACGCCTGCGTGTTCAATAGTTCGGCACCGTTTGACTAAATTCTTGATATTCACGATGTTGATAAATTCCACCATCCTTCTCCGGAATAGTGAAAACAATCACTTGATACATTGATAGCATCCAGCAAAGCACTGTATAGGCCGCATATGTGCTCATCAACCTCTACTACTCTCAATTTGAAATTGTATGAGTAGCGTCTCTAAGGGGATAAATAAGCGCCAAGTTCTCTAAAACTGCTAGAGTTAGTGATGCTTGATATTCTAGTCATACAACTGCGGATTGGAACAACAGGCTTTATCGGTTACCACCGCTTGCAATTCTCAGAGCACCACGCCAGGTGTTTTACAGGGCAAATCTATAAACTATGGGATGTGAGCTGTTTGATGTTTCTTCAATGTTAACTACAAGAAATAACTTATTATACTCATATTTATATTTAGAATACGTGATAATGTTGCCGCTCCCTCTGATAAGAAAGTTGTACAAGACATTCAAAAATTGATGACTCAGTGGACAGAAACCAGCTTCGAATATAATTTCAACAAAACCACGGTTGTCTACGGGAACGAACTTGCTGCACCGTTTGCAAGAGTAGGTTTTATTCTATATTTGCAAAGAATTTATACTTGGAGTTTAATTTAATATTGGATTCTAGAACGGTATCATAGATAGAACATAAGTATCTCTTTTTATTTTTTTTTTCTCAGGAGGTCTTTTCTTCAGTAAAAATACAAAAAGCAGTTTTTAAGCTACTATCCACTCCAAGGTAATGTAAACTCCGTGAATTGTTTCAAAGTTCTTCAGCATGTACAGGATATTATGAAGCAAGATCAAAAATACAAACACAGACTAATTTCTTGTCTATATAGTACTGTACTTTGTGTACCTTATAGAAGTGTTGAATATTACAAAAAATCTTCAAAGGTGATTTTCCTACACATAAGTTTGATTTGCATGTCGTTGCATTGTCGTTGTTGCTGGTTTTTTTCTTACCAAAATCCACATTTGTTGGTATGAAGCCGTCATTTTAGATTGTTTACCACAAATCGATCTCACTAGGATGTACAATAACTCAATGTGCACCGAGAAAAACTGCATATGCTTGCGCATACAGTGACAGGTAAAAAATGAATGGAAAATACGAGTGGATAAATAAAAAATATTAGCTTACGTGAAAATAATCGTTTTTAAAGCTTTTGTTCTACCCGTTCCTTGTTTCCTCTTGATTTTCGTCAAAAATAAAATTTTTGTCTCTATACTCAAAATGATGGAAAGTTTTGTGCGAACACATGAATTTTGAATATAATTAATTTTAAAGAAATAGATATTGTTATTTCTCTTGTTATTTTCCACTATTCAGTCCAGTTATTGGAGAACCTCTCTATTCGCCTTCGAAAAAACCAACCGGTTGCACGAGGAACTCTCAGTGTAGAAAGGCCATACCTGGTTCAACTACAACGTGCGATACTAGTCTAAACCTATGCTCTACGCCCTTGTTGACATTAAATGGTGAGTTAGTTAAAACCCTATATTTCTTCTATCAGCGCTTGAGCAACACATTAAATATGGCATCTTTACGTATTAATTGAGAATAAGCACTTACTTCTTAACCCTATATTTTAAAATGTTGCTCAAATGAATGAGTTTTATATGAAATTTTAATTTATACTAATTTACTCTTTCTTTGGTAAAACGTCTGTATTATATGATTACATCTCTACTCTGAAGAACTGAGATAATTTCTATGAATAGGGACTCTCGGGGCTTTTGCGACGTGTACCGGAGAGGTGTCCTAGGCGTCCCTAGTGCACAGAAATGGTTTGCGAAATTGAAAAATGCCGATTTTAACCTCGCCGACACGCCTCACACCGGAATACCTTCTGAATTCAGCGAGAGTTTTTTCACTCCATAGAGTACTTCAGTAGACCTCTCCAATCCACCAAACTCGAATCAAAGTTTCCTTTGGGTAGAGAACCTGCTTGACTCACGGCTTCGTTGTTTCTTCAATCCTTTATTAGATATCGACGTATAGACCCTACTACTCATCTCTAGTGAAAATACTGTTGAAGAATCGTTGCTTCTTCCCATGCATTCATTGCTCGATGTCCGGCGCCATTGAACCAGAAGGCAATTTTCTTTGTTTCTTTCGGTAAGCTCGTGAGGTACCCAACTGCCCAATTTTTGGGTACCTCACTAGCTCCCACAGTCCAGGTCTAGCCCGATCCCAGAGAAAACAGTGGAGAAAAGTTAGGTGATCGCGGTTCATTTTTTTGCCACTACGTGTTTGGTAACTGTCCTTCTTCGAAGTGCTTGAGGCTCTCCTCGTCGAACTTAGAAGGTCTTTGGATGCAATGCGTGTGACAAACTCTTAATCGCCGTTTTTCAATTTCGCAAACCATTTCTGTGCACTAGACACACTATTACACCTCTATACACGTCGCTGATGTCCCAAGCGGCAGCAGCAGCTAGAAATAGTGAGAAAATGTAGTTGTCAAAAGTGCTGATCTTTGCATCCTGGATATTCCATATCTAAGGCTGAAAAAACAATTAGAAAATAAACTATTAAAATTTCTTTTTGCAGTTTTGTAGAGCAAACGGAGCTCTTTCAAATAATATAAACGCTTTACCAAAAAGCAAGCAAACCAGTATACTATAAAATATAATATAAAACTCTACGAATTTATCCCCTAACCTTATATAATCACAAGATGGCCGATAACACTAAGCTGGATAGATAGCTTTGCATAAGTTTGCAGAGGGATCAACCACTGTTGTGAGCACCACAACCACGACAGCTGCGACAGCTCCGACCACTACCGTTGCTCCGAGTAGCGTTGTCACCACAACCACGACAGCTGCGACTTCTACGACCACTACCGTTGCTCCAAGTGAGTACAAATATTTTGGCACTTCGCTGAAATCAATGAAGGCATAGTTGGTAAACTGAGGAAAGAAAAGGAAAAATGTAGTCAGTCGTAACCGCATTGACTATAAGTCGTTCTTTGGGAATTTTCTGTAGTTGCACAGTTACAGTGGCAGTTGTTCGAGGCATCTGTCCTTCCTCTCCCGAAATAAATTCGTCTACGGAAGAAAACCAAAAACACGGATAAATATAATGAACGGGGTCATTTAGGAGCTCTGTTTTAGAAGTAGTACTAAACATAATAGAGAAATGAATGATACTGCATTTTATTCCAACACTCGAGACTGCACAAGTAGTCTTTCTCCGTGGAAGCTAATGTTATATATATTAGAATCGAAATGCCAGTAGCTATTACTTCCCTCTCTCTTAAAGGCATCACTCCACGAATCTGAGGTGGTACGGATTTCAGGTGGAGTATTCGTATACGGGATAGTAGATTATGGAGAGAGGGGTGATTCCGTCCATTTCTTCCTAAGTGCCGTAGAAAACGGCCCGGAAGATACGGCTTCAGTGGTTCTGGCGCACTATTTTCTGCAAGGAGTTCGACTGGAGCGCGCCAGCCTTGTGCACGCGCCGCATCTTCCGGACCGTTTTTTTTACCGCAATTAATGTGAAATGCTTTTGTTAGCGCTGTTCCGAAAATTTCCAACTATGCATTGAAAAGCGCCATGTTATTTTCAAAAACTGTAGTCAAAAACGGATCTTAGGGAGAGCCGTCGATTTAGTCCTGTTCCGCCGAATTTTTGGACTCTTTTCTCGTACTAAAATTTTAAGCAGTAGTCCAGGGCTTCCTCCATAAAAACTCATTAAAGCATTTCTCTGAGTCCTGTTATCACGAAATCATTTGTGATCTCCCAAAACTAACAATGTGCACTGAATCTGTGCTTCTTTGGCCAACCTTTTTGTAGGGCGAACCTTCCCCTCTTAAAAATTACTTGAAACATTTCTCTTGATCCTCCTATCGCAGAGCTATTCACCATCTTCCAGATCTAAAAATGTGCACAGAATCTAATGCTTTTTGGTTACTAAATTCACTTTCAAACTGCTTAGAACTACTTACAATTGGATTCTTCATTCTTTAGGGGCGGTTTCACGTTCCTATCTCTTTCGCAAAAGGTTGGGTCAACGAAGTGTTGAACCTGCGGTCCCATTGTCACATTGTCAACACATTGTACATCTTCAAAACAAAATGCTGATGCTTCCATGTTACTGTCCTACGCCTAGAACGTAATATAATATTCTGTAATGCATGTAATTACTTATTATTATTTGATGCCACATTTTGTAGTGTGTGTTATGTTATATAATGTTTGTAATGCACCATGGGATATCATACAATATTTTGTCCCGGTTATCACGCTTGTCTTCGATTCATCCCTTCCCACGCGCACACGCCCCTTCCCTTGCTACCTCCCTTTTTACGACCCCGAGATCAAGTGAGAACGTCACTCAGTCATTAGACCTACCGTTAATTGAAATCAAATTGTTTGATTCGCCGAGATCCTTAACTGGGGACATTTTGTAAACCTCTGCGAATCTCCGCTCTTTCTTCGCATAACTATAATTTCGTAGACTTTGACAGCTGACTCTGGACCGTGAATATTGCTCAAAATCTTATTCCAATCATATTTTCAAGGTGAGAACACGGTGTGTCCAGGAAATCAAGTGATAACCGATTCTGTAAGAAATATATTCCTAACACAATTCAATCAGATAAGGTATTTCTGGTTGTTGAAGTTTTTGCCTTAGTAGCTGTGCATTAACGATTAATCCAATAGATCACAAGTCGCTCGAGGCCTTTTCGTCACTAGTTCAGGAGTGTATGCTCGTCGGGCATCGAAAATGATAAGGCTTGTGAGTAAAACAGTGAGATTTCTAAACGCTTTGTAGAACAAACATTATTTCCCATATTCTAGACATATAGTTGTGAAGCAGAAACCAGTGCGAACAACTGGGCTATACAGTGCCAAGACAGGGACTCGGGGACAGCTACTTATGCTGAAACCAGATACATCTTTCAGGACACTACTGCTGCATATGACCTTGTCGCAAGAACGGTAGACAACATTAGTCACATAGACAAACGCTGCCTCTCTTTTATGTCCTTGTTCAGGCTGTTAACAATTGGACGAATGAAGCAAATACTGGAAGGCTGCCTCCACAGGGCACGAACCCACAGTATATTTACCAGACTAGTCTTGGAATACCAAACTTTGCAAAAGTAAATTTGGAGCTCTCCTTTTTACTCAGAATAGAAGAAAAAATAATTTGGAACGAAGAAAGTCAATGCTGTGAATTAAGATGGTTTGGGACTCTGAGAGACAAGTTGGCTGCTCGATAGCAAGATGTCCTCCATTTGTGAACGTAGTTTGCCACTTTACTCCAAGGTGCGTTAAACTCTAGGCGGAAATTAAATTTGACACGTGAAGAGTATGTTTCAGAGGAGGTATTGCTGGCTCTCAAATGTACAAGCCAGGGCCTTCCTGCAACCGCTGCGTCAATATCAGATTGCCGACCTGTATGGAAGGACTTTGCAGCCCATGAGCGCGCTGAAAGAAACACTGTTGACATTCCTCTTACTCGTCTACAGTATAAATGAACTATTTGCAGTAAGGCTAGTGTATCACAGTATTAAGGCGTGGGCGGTTTCACAAATCATCTAAATAATAGCTAAGACTGAGAAGAATTCCATACAGCGGACCGCAATGTACACAATATTATAAATTACAATTGAAGCAAACTTTTTGCTTATAATCCCAATTTCTTTACACATTCTGCCCATTCTTCTTGCTTCTCAAGAAGTGTGAAAATCATGCGTTTTGTTTACTGCACGGTATTCTTTTATGTTCTCACAGGTGAGAAGCATTCTGATATAGCACATAGCACTACCAGCTAATATATTTGTAGAAATATTGGTATTGGTAGAAAATCAAAGAATGTTCTACAATAGGTAGTATACTATGCCGGTCTAACTGATTTCATACTGATTTTCGGAACAGGATCGGATCTAACGAAGTCCAAGGCCAAGATGTTCCGTTGTGTCTGCACGATAGTTTCAACGGTTTGTAATCCTCTTAGAGCCAATCAAGCTTTTCATTAATCTGGAATCGGCAAATTGGTCCGAAACATATCTCGAAGGGTGGAAACTTTAGGTTGATACATCGACTCGCCCCTGCAAGTCATTATCTAATATAGACATAATAATATAGACGTTTAAAAACCGCAAACGGTTCTGAATTGAAGTAAACCCAAGTGGATTGCTTAACGCCAGACACGTTGGCACGAGGGCGGTCTCACTTCATGTTAGTTAATTGCCAAGGAAAGGCATGATTGGAAACAGGAATATTTGTTTATTTATTTATTCGTTCACATACACGAACGATGCACCAAGAAGAGAAAAAAACGAAAACACATTTGCCTAAGTCAGAACATCTAAGAAGAAATCGGCAAGCATATTGTCAGTGGCGCCTGGCGCAGTAAATTTCGTTACGGATAATACGTTAAGCATGTCGCTCTCCTACTTCAAAAAGTAAAGGATCCTCTCATGACATCTACTAACCCAGTCCACAACACTCAACATCGGTTTATCTACATATCAAGATTTGACCACCAACTTACCCCAAAGGGGTAGGAGCTGATTTGACGATGAAAATTGAACAATAGAGATCACCTACTTTCGGGATTCTCAAACGAGTAACCACACCAATCAAGACAAGACCAAACCAGGTAGAAAATGCAGAAGTCAAAAAAGAGGTTGTTCAGAGATAGAGGAGTTTGAGAGAGGAGGTAACATGACGGAACAAATTTAAAAAAGTTTAATTGCAGGATATAAGTATCTTTATTAGTGAATGAGCTTCAGTGAGCGAGACAGGCTTCATGAGTCAGAAGGAGAGGAAGTGTGCTCACGTAGTTAGCCGAAAAAAGAAAAAGTGGAATCTATGAGAGAGTCTTCACCTCCTGCCACTTACCCGATCAAGACATTATGTAGTCAGTGTCTTGATTCTCTCAAACAACTCCGTAAGTTTGGAAGATGGCAGACATAAAAGAGAGTGTAAACGCCTGCGCTACGCTTGCTCTAATGAAGCAATAGAATCCATAATTCATGACAATTTCGTTGTACGGTAAGGCAGGTGTAACGCAGTGGCAAGAGGTTTACTCGTGACTGCATGTTTTGAAATCCCTTAGATCAGCCAAGATTTTTCCCTAAAGTGGCGAAAAATTGCTACTAGACTTGCCTAAGAAGATAAAGACGTTTATTAGATGCAGCGGTTGGTCCCTGCAATTCATTCTACGGCCCCATAAGCCCATAAGCCTCAAACGATTCTGATTGAAGAAGAACGGCGGTGAAACATCCCAAGATTGTTGTTTGATGCCGGTACTTCATTTTAATGTACGGTGTTCATTGAACAATATCAATAATAACTTCATTCTAAACATCAGTGGTATGAGGTAATTCTGAATTTCCTTTGCATGTTCTCGTAACTCTTCCCTCCTTCTTGCTGTTCGGTGACAACTCTTCCACTAATTTAGGAGATCCTTCAGTATCTTTCGAAATTTGACCGCGCATCGAGAACCGCAAATTTTTTGAACCTCCTATTTCCAACACCTTGATTCCATCAGCTTCGCTAAGGTCTGCTTTTAATCACTTCTTTTTTCTAAATCTCCAGCAGACTTCAGAAAAAAAAACCTCCTTCTTTTGCAGAGTATCTTTTTTCTTATTTGGCTGCTTCAAAAAACAAATTGCGAGTCTCTTTCCTGTTGTTTTTAGAAACGAAAGTGTATATATATATATATATGTATATATATAGTATATATATATATATATATATATATATATATATATATATATATATATATATATATATATATGGTAGCAGTCATCAAGTCAAGGTGATATATATATATATATATATATATATATATATATATATCACCTTGACTTGATCACCTTGACTCCCGTTGATCTTCGAACTGGTCGAGCGGGCGCCAGTAATTCTTCCATTTTTCCCGATCGCGTGCCAAAGTAGCCCAGTGGTTCCTCCTTTCGCGTGGGACACGAAGAGCATCATATTTTTCTTTGAAGGACTTCGTGAAGAAATCTGACAATCGGGTCGGCGGTCTTCCTGTAGTGCGCTTAATATCGCGGGGAACGCGGCGACGTTTGCCAAGGAAAGTAATATATATATATATATATATATCTGATTGAGGCCTCGTTCACAAGTCTGATTGCTACCTGCTCATGGTGGCCCTGCTGTAACTAAATGTTATCAGGCGTTCGAGTCTACGCATTGGGAACGCACGAACTATAAGCCGCACTGTTATAAAAAGATCAAAAGGTCAAAAGATTTCCAACCATTGCATTAAAAGGTGCTGTCGCACAGCACATCGTCGAAGCCCACAACCTGAAAGGTCAACTGCCCGAAGGGAGCATGGAATTTTTGGGAAAAAGCATTCCTTTGGTCACGCTAAATTGCCGAACACTGTCGAGTGTCTCCAACAAACCACCTTGTCTAGGCTTCTGCGATATCTCTGTGTGCTGTTTGCTGCACTGCAGGGAACAGGCATGAGAGACCAGCCCGTCATCAACACTGGAAATTGTAACATACACTGCGGCGATGCCGATGAGAAGAAAGTAGGTGGATACGCGAAAGGAACCATCACAACAAGCTGGTAAAAGAATTTAACGTCGTCTAGATGTGCCTTTGTACGACTGTAGGATCGCAGAGTACAGAATCTGTGGATCATAAGTGCTCGCGCACTTACAGAAACCGTTGAAGGCAACAGGAAGAGCGTCTTCTACAATGAACTCAGTGCGTTACTGTTTGTAATGGCCAGTCACCAGGTGATCATTGTCGGAATCAACACAAATGCGAAGATGGGACTCGAACAACAATTCGATTTGCTAGGAAAATGGTATTATTCACCAAGCGCATAACGACCCTCTGGCTGACTTATGTGAATATGTGCTCCATCATCGACGCCATCGGTTCACGTGGCAAGGGTCAACGCTTTCAACGCCTGAAGAGCAGCGCAAGCGGAAGATGAGGCTCTTAAACTTCAGCTTAACTGCGTTCTGACCAGGGATATTCCTCGTTTGAATATCCGGAAAACCATACCTGTTTGGGACGTTGCATTTGCCTCTTCCACCAGCCAGTTCTTCTCAGCCTTAAGATTCACAAGACGAGACGGTTCGACAAGAGGAAGGGAGGAGCTCTTTCTCAAGTGAAAATCGAAATGAGAGGTCTGAAAGACGATGAATGCAGAACAAAATTTCCGCTAACGTGTGACTATTCATGTTGGAGTACGGACCAGGAAAAAACTTTGCGATGCGAATTCCTTCACAAAGTGGATCCAGGATGCTGCAAGGGAAACATAAAGGGGAAAGGGGATAAAGAGTGGACATCAAGAGCGAAGGAGTTTGAAAAAGCGTGGAAGGACAAGAACCCGCGAAAAGCTTATGCTTTATTGAAGCAGTATAGCGGCAAGATGAAGAGATGTAATTCAGTTCTCAACACTTCCAATAGAGCTCCTGTTGGTGAAGCAATCTTTGCAATTTGGAGGGACCACTTCAAGACCTTGCTAAACCGGCAAGCGCCGTCAGCTCCTGAGCTCGGCCACCTTCATGGACCGACATTTGCGGTTAACGAGGAACCAACGACCGAGTCAGAGGCTCTAGTCTGCGTCCAAAAGATGAGAAGTGGAAAATCTGGTTGAGACGACGGAACTAGCGCACAAATAATGAAGCAGTACTGAAGTATATTCCTCCATTTGGGATTCGTGGGATGACAAAGATTATCCACTCAATATGGAAGGACGAAACGATACCTGATTCGTGGAGATACGCTGTCATAATTCCCCTCCACAAGAAATTATCCGTCACGGACCTTGGGAGCTATCGAGGAACCTCTTTGTTGGGTATTATGTACAAGGTTTTGGGGCGGATTATCCTGGACCGACTTATTGAGCATCGCGAAAAAACAAGACGCGACGAGCAAGCTGGCGTTCTTCCTGGCCGTCTACGATTGACAAGCTGTTCATCGTTAGGAGATTGAAAGAGATCTAGCTGCAGTATTCGGAGCCAATGTAATTAGCCTTTCCGCACTTTGAAGCCGCTTTGGACTCTCCTTATCGAGGGCGTCTTCTCAACGCGCTCCGCACCGATGGAGTACCAGGAAAATTTGTTCGCTTGCTTGATGATATGAATCAACGAACAACTGCTGCAGTTCGAACACCAGCCGGATGTACAACAGGTGATGACTGGAGTAAGATAAGGAGGAGTGGCAGAATCCTCCTTGTTCAACTTTGCTATCAATGAAATCATGCGAAAAAGTCGATTAGTGTCCTGCAGACATCCTCTTAACACCATCGGGATGCCTCTAGACTGATCTCGAGTATGCCTACGATGTTGTTATATTCGCAAAAAGCAGTACGAAACTTCAACATGTTGTCAACCGTGTGCTGAAGCTGGCTGCAGCCTATCGACTACGTCTACGCCCTGATAAATGCAAGCAGATGTGGATCTCTTCGAGACCACGAACGGGAATCAGGGTGGACGGACAACCGATAGAACTCGTCGATGAGTTCTGTTACCTAGACTGCACGCTGAAGAACAATGGCAGCTACGAGAGAGATATTTGGCAAAAATGCGCTAAGACCACATCTGCATTTAACTCCTCAACAAAATGCCTGTGGTCGACCCCCATCTCCAACGAAGTCAAGTCGCAAAACCATCTATAAGCAGTTCGCCCCATCATGATGTACAGAACGGAGACTTGGGCAGCACCAGCTACATTAATGGACAAGCTTAACTAAACGGAAAGAAAGCTGCTTAAACGTATGCTTGGCTACTTTTGGGCTAGAGTATGTCACAATGAAGGGCTTTACGCGGAAATCGATGTGGTGTAACGGCGGATGACACGTGGAAGACATCAACATCTTGCACCGCCATCGAAAATGGTTAAAGTAAATCGTCTTCGCTTCTTTGGTCATATATTAAGGAGACCGCAGATCGCCTTGTTTAACGAGTTTTGAGGAGTTTGCTGGATTCAAGCGGGAAGAGGCCACTTGACCGAAAACGGAAGTTCTGGACTGAGGTGGTGAGGGAGGACTTGGGGACACTCGGTGTGGATGTGCAGTTCAGCGAAACGTAAAGTTTCGGCGGACATGGAATAGCGATGAATGGATTGATTTTGTGCAAGCTCTTGCAGAAGAGCGAGAAGGTTGTGCAGAGCTGTGTTCAAGGACGGCACTCCTCGGCGAAGATGCTGGTAATCGCGGCAGGCGAAGACATCAACCCGCTGATTAAGTCAAGTAAGTAAGTAAGTCACGATGTCTGGAGTATATGGGGTGATGATAAGAAAATACGCTATCTAATTCGTTCGATTAGTTTTTTTTTTTTGCACGAACTGCACACTCGAAAGTGTCCGAACAAGCAGATGCATTCGAATAACTCCAGGTTAGCGGTGCGACAACACATGCGAGGCTTAACGCTTAAAAAAGTGTAAATCTGAAAATATGACCTACTAGCCTCTGCTCACTCCAGAGTGACGTCTGCGTACATGTTGCGGACCCCCTAAGACCAATGCTTAGGTTTTGGGACCACGACCTTCGTATTTTTACGTCACATTTTAGCAATTTCACGCCGTAACTTATAAAGTTTTGTTCGCTTGTTGCGGATTCCCTAGGCCCATTACTTGTGTTCTCCTCCTCGATCTCAATAGCTTCACTTAAAACTTTAGTCACTTCATCCATTACTTTAGTAACTTTCGCCTAAGGATCACCTAAATATCGCCCAATGCTTATACTGTTGTAGCGGTTATGATGTGTTGACAGAGTATTATTAGGCACAAATTCGTTGAAGTTGTATTTTCGCTCCTTTTACATCTTCTGCGAATAATCGCCTCTATACACATTGTTGGTTGCCTCAACCTTTTATGCTCCCCGTCCCCACAACGCATCTTATGGGGTTGATGCGACACAACAAAGCGTCAATCTGTTTTCATTATTCATGTGATAGGGCTAGCAAACACCAACGAGTAGAAACAAATGCAGGATTTCCGCCTCAAACCACGCAAAAGTTGATTGCACACTTTTCACCACGCGTTCTCCCTTTCGGTTGATAATGGCGGTTTGTATTTGTTGTCGCAGAGCAAAAGAAACGCGTTTAGTTGGTTTCATAATTGTTTTGAAAGAGCTACGAGTTTGGATTCTGTACTGTCGCTCTGTTCCTCTGCGTGTCAGGCGGTTGAAATAAGACAATTCTCCTCCTTTGAGGACTCCTTGAAAAGGATTTCGTTAGGTTTATGACTACGGAACAACCGTTATCATATCAAATGCAGGGAAAAGGACGGGAAACTGGTTTATGAAACAAAAAGAGAAAGCACCGACTACTTCGAACATCATCATCTGTACTTAATATTCGCTTTCATTCCTTTGATGAGTAATCCTTTGTCAATCTCAAGATGTCAAAACATCTATTTTATATCTTTATTACACTGATATTTTCTTCTATGCAACTTTCATTCGACCTTTGTTTTGTTCCTGTGAATTTTAATGAGGGAAAATCCAAATGAAATGTTGTCGATGTTTGAAACGACACCGACCTTCCTTTTCCCTGAATTCCTTCTGCACCTCCTCTGTCATGTTGTTCAAACATCGACAACATTTCATTTGGATTTTCGTTCATTAAAATTCTCAGAAAAAAAACAAAGGTCGAATGACACTTGCATAGAAGAAAATATCAGTGTAATAAAGCAATGAAATAGGAGTCTTGACATTTTGGGAATGACAAGAATTACTCATAGAAAGAAAATTTTAGTGTAATAAAGATATAAAATAGATGTCTTGACACTTTGAGAATGACAAAGGATTACTCGTCAAAGGAATGAGAACGAATATTATGTACAGCCGGTCCTTAATGATGCTTCAAGTAGCATCTGTTGAACACTCATCGTAAGCAGATCTTCAGAGTAAGGTGTTATGCCGTACTTGTCAAGAACTGAGATTATTGCTGTAAACTGACGCTAGATAAAAACTGCACTTCACCATTGTCTGGAGATTTACTCGAGTTAAGTCAAAAGTAATGTTTTCTGTTCTTCATAAACTCCCTAGTTCTTTAGGTCACGTGTTTCTGCCACAGTTGTTGCCACAAAGACTATCAATAGGAGGAATCCCAAACACATTCGAGAAAGAATACTTTCAGTTTAGTCTTGACGAATTTAAAGGCATCACCCACGAATCTGAGGTGGTGCAGATTTCAGGTGGAGTATCCGTATACAGGATGGGAGACTACGTAGAGGGGGGTGATTCCGTCCATTTCTTCCTAATTGCCGTAAGAAACGGAAGATACGGCTTTATTCGTTTTGGCGCACCATTTTGCACAAGACGTTCGATTGGAACGCGCCAGTCTTGTGCGGCGCTGCATCTTCTGGGCCGTTTTTTACGGCAATTTGCAAGAAATGGACGGAATCACCTCCCTCTCCGTAGTCTCCCATCCCGTATACGAATACTCCACCTGAAATCTGCACCACTTCAGATTTGTGGGGTGATGCCTTTAAGTTAGCCCACCACGCACACAGGTCTAGTTTAAAATATAACTGTAACGTGAGGTGATGAATAGGTCTTCGAATGTACCGTAGTGAATCGTTGATTGAAGAGTTCCGGACTTGACTGAAAGATTTCTATTCTGACAAACACACCACTTCAGGTTCCGTAAAGGTAGTTCTTAAAAAAAGGCATGGAAGTCTCAGATTTTGATTAAAAAAAAATTCTAGAAGAAGAAAAATATCAGATAAAATAAATAGTGGAAATGTAGTGTGACAAGCAGCGAGAAGAGCGACAAAAAATGACGGTGTATAAATGGTGGTTTGAAAGGAACCTAATACAGTCCTGTGCTTTGGGCCCGTAAGTAAAAAGGGTAGTGTCTCGACCTAACTTATTACAAAATTTCCGACTACTGAAACTGTTACGCAATAACCATTATGAGGCTCAAAATTTTGCAACAACATCAGCTTTATGCTTTTATGCTGTTTTGTTCTTCTAGAAATTTCCTACGTTCTTCTTTGTTTTCAGCAGTTTCGTTTTACACGCTTTTTTTATGTTTACGTTGTTACCTTTTTGTCCTTTTAACCCCTTCAGAAGGCAGCTCTATAACGTAAATGCAATATAAGCACGGCGCACGACATCGTTGACGTGGTGATTGACGGGCTTGGCTTAGCGATTACGGTAATCGAATATATCCAGCTGTTGCTGCCAGCAGTCTCTTCTGCTGGAACTTATTCAGCTGCACATTATCGGCTGCGAGTAACGACCGGCCTTTTAGAAAGTCCTCATTTTTAATATTGTCAACCTTCACGACCGAAAAGAAAAAAGATGAAAGGAGAAATTTTGTACAAAGAAAACTTTTCCACTTTGTTAGGCCTTGGTTGAGAGATACCACAATGGATAACATCGTCAAAGAAAAATCACGCTTTCACATTTCCAGGAACTCTCTGGCTGAACCTTTTAGCCTACGTATACGATGTTCCATATGCTTTCCACAACAGGCGGTACTACTACTGACCAAATACTATCACTACTACCAAGTGAATAAGTGAAGAAAATATAAACATAATAAAAGCAATAAAACTAAAGGTTAAGTACAAAAGTTAAATATGTGCGTAATAAGGTAAATACAGTAAGTGAAGGGGCCGCGTATACGAGTCTGATTGCTACCTGCACGTGGTGGCCCAGCTTTAACTAAACGCAATCAGGCGTTCGAGTGTATGCATTGGGAGCGTACGAGCTATATAACCTGCACTGTTATATGGCGAAAGCTTCCATACATTGCAAAAAGGTGCTGTCGTTCAGCACACCGTAAAAGCCCATAACCTGAAAGGTCAACTGCCTGAAGGGAGCATGGAATCTTTGGCCACAACCATTCGTTTCCTCACGCTGAACTGCCGAACACTATCGAGTGAACTCCAACAAGCCGCTCTTTCCAGACTTCTGCGATATCTTTGTGTGCCTTTTGCTGCACTGCAGGAAATACGCATGAGAGATCCGCCCGTCATCAGCATCAAAAATTACACCATATACTGCGGCGACGCTGATGAGAACAAAGTAGGTGGCTGCGCGATAGCTGTGAGGAACGATTACAATAACCTGGTGGAGAAATTTGGCTCAACGTCGTCTAGATGCCCTTTTTACGACTGCGGGATCGCAGAGGACGTAAACTCTGGATCGTAAGTGCCCACGCACCTACGGAAACCGCTAAGGACAACAGTAAGGACGCCTTCTATGATGAACTCAATGTGTTGATGTCTAAAATACCAAGCCAGCAGGTGGTCATTGTCGGAATCGACGCAAATGAGAAGATGGGACTCGAACAGCTATCCGATGTGCTAGGAAAATGACATTATGCAGCGGAGCGCACGTCGAACAACGGCGACCGTCCGGTCGACTTGTGCGAACAGACGGGCCTCAATATCGCTTCCACTTTTAAGAGGACGATTTACTTTAACCACTTTCGATGGCGGTGCAAGATGTTGATGTCTTCCACGTGTTATCCGCCGGTATATGACATCAATTTTTGCGTAAAAATCTTCTAGAGGTTCTAGAGGTTCCGCTTCCTGCACGATCGATCGGAGGTTTGAATCCGCCATAGTGCTCACCAAGCCTTTCATCCCTCCGGGGTCGATAAATTGGTACCAGAGTTATCTGGGAGGATAAAAACATCGACTAGACACATCTGTTAGTCACCGTAAGTCAGCGTTTAGGCCAGTTACACGTTCGTAAACCTCAAACGATTCTGAATTGAAGTGAACGTGGGAGTGCATTCTAAGCGGATTGATTAACACCAGACACTTTATCCGTAACGTAATTAATATTTTGCATTGGCTATCATGCTATTCTTAATTCATCCACCGCACCCGCCCGACACTCTTCTCTTGGGCTCCCCCATCCTCTTTACGACCCCCGATGGGGAAGTCCCATCACATGCTTGACCCATCGTGAACTCAAATCAAATCAAGTTTGATATGACATTTCAAAAAGAACATCATCAAGAAAAGTTCTGGAATCCTGTGCGAATCCCCGTTCTTTCCTCATTCAGCTACTATTTTGTGGATTTTGGCTACTGAATCTGGACCGTGAATATTGCTCAAAATCTTATTCCAGTCATATTTTCAAGGTGAGAACATGATGTGCCCAGGGAATAACGTGATAACCGACTCTATAAGGAATATATTCCTAGGACAATTCAATCAGATAAGGCATGTTTGATTGTTGCAGTTTTACCTTAGTAGATGTAAATTAACGATAAATCCAATAGATCACAAGTTGCTCGAGGCGTTTTCTTTACGACTTCAAGCGGATATGCTCGGCAGGCATCAAAAATGATAAAACTTGTGAGTATAAGAATGAGATTTCTGTGCATAGTGTTGAGCAGACATCACTCCTCATATTTTAGTCATATAACTGCACAGCAGAAACCAGTGCCAACAACTGGGCTGTACAGTGCCAGAACAGGGACTCGGGGACAACTATTTATGCTGAAACCAGATACATCTTTCAGGGCACTACTGCTGCAAAAGACACTATCACAAGAACGGTAGACAACATTAGTCACACAGACAGACGCTACCTCTCTTTTACATACTTGTTCAGGCTATTAACTCCTGGAGGGATGAAGTAAATACTGGCAGTCTGCCTCCGGCCGGCACGAAACCGCAGAATATTTACCAAACAAATCTTGGAATAAAAAACTTTGCGAAGGTAAATCAGCAGCATTTTCACACTGAACAGAAAGAAGTAGGATATCTGAAAACTGAGAGAGTTTATGCTGTAAATTGAGATGGTTTGGGACACTGAGACTGGAGTTGGCTGCTCGATAAATAGATGCTCCTCATTTACGAACGTGGTTTGCCACTTTACTCCAAGGTTCGTTAAACTTCAGAAAAAGATTACATTTGACACAGGAAGAGTTTATCTTTCAGAGGAGATGTTGCTGGTACTCCAATCTACAAGGTAGGACCTTACTGCAACCGGTGCGCAAGAATCGGATTGCCGAACTGTTCTGAAGGACTCTGTAGCTCATGAGCGGACTAGAAGAAAAGATGCTCATCTACAATATAATTAACTGTTTGGAACTAGAAACTACTGTATTATGGTATTAGGGCATTGCAGAAGTCATCTAAAAATAAACTGCGTTTCTGAGAAGAGAAGCAAACATGGTATTGCAATGTGCACAGGATTTCAATTAAAGGTAAACTTTTTTAACGCAAGCCAGCTTTCCTTGCACACCGCTCATTCTTCTTCCTTCGTAAGAAATGTGAAACGGCTCACTTTAGAGTCTTCACTGGGCATTTACTCGTATTCCCACAACGGAACAGTAAGGCGGTCTAGTGCATTGCACCACTAGCTAATATATTACTAAAATGTTGACGTTGTACCACGACAGAGAACACCCCCACAAAAAATACACGACACAAAAATATGTTATATCAAAGTTGTTAGTGCTATTCTTATTTATTTTGAGTGACTGAAATTAAGGGGCGGGTGTAGTGTAGCGGTTAGAGGTTCCGCTTTCTGCATGATCTATCGGAGGTTCGGATGCGCCCCAGTGCTCACCAAGCCTTTCATCCCTCCGGGGGTATAAATTGGTACCAGACTTGTCCGGAAGAGAAAAAAAACTCTAACTTGACAGCCCCTGCAAGTGATTGTGTAGGGCAGTTACACGTTCGTGAACCTCAAACGATTTTGAATTGAAGTGAACGTGGGGGCGCATCCCAAGCGGATTGATTAATGCCAGAAACTTTATCCTTTATACTTTTTTGGTGTAGTACGGGTGCAGCGCAGTCGGTGAGAGGTTCTGCCGTCTTCATGATCGATCGGTGGCTCCAATCCGCCCCACTACCAACTAGGCCCTCCACCTCTTCAGGATCGATGGATTGATACCAGACCTGTCTGGGGGATAAAACACTGACTTGATAGCTCCGTAGCACTTTAACAACTTCGATTATATTATATTATGTATAGTTATATTTTAGTTTATATAGTATAGACTTAACGTGCGTTCGAAAACCTCAAACAATTCTGAGTTGAAGTAAACGCGATGGCGTTTGCTGTAAGTTCGCTCTTTCACTAAGTATCGTTATGCTAGAAACGGGAGTAGTCAACTGAACTAGCTGAGCGTGCGCTCCTTCTATCAGGAAACAGATTTAGATTTATTCAAATTTAAACTCAAACTGTAACTTGTAACTCAAACTTTAAACAGGAAGCATTGTTAGCAGTGATTCCCACGAAAAGCATGGAGAAATTCTCTGCGTTGAGATTTAAGTAAAATGAAAAAAATGAAGGAACGATTCATAATCAGTATTTCTGAAATGTCCATGAGATCACAGAAAAAAAGCAGAAGTAATCTTTTAGTTCTAGACGACACTAAAATATGTTTTATCAAAGTTGTTAGTGCTAGTCTTACTTATTTTGAGTAACTGAAATTAAGGGGTAGGTGTAGTGTAGCAGTTAGAGGTTCCGCTTCCTGCGCGATCGGTCGGAGGTTCGAATCCGCCCTAGTTCTCACCAAGCCTTTCATGATATTGTCGCGGGAGGAAATGCATGTGGCCATTGTTGCAGCTCCCTTCGCGCAGCCATAGCAACCTACTAGATCGGTGACCGAGAGCTGACAGATTGTTTCATCTACCAAGATGACGGGATCGATATTGTCTTGAAGGCTCATTATTATTTCTGAAGTCACCATGTGGAGCACGCGTGCCTGTACCTTTGAGGTAGGGTGCTGTCGGAGCGATAGTGAAGGAAATATTGCTAGCAATTGGTTTTTAACGTTATTGAACTATTGACCATTAGGGAAATCCTTATATTTACCATTAGCTTTAGTCTCGGCTGGCATGCATACACAGTCTTCTAAGACTTCGCAGCTCAATGTTTGCGTATTGTCACAATTAAAACATCTGAGCGCAGGTATTGTATTGGTTTTCCAGACAGCAGTGTGTTTGCCGTCTGATATGAATCTGGTATTGAGTAGTGGAATTGGTGGAACCGAAACTGAGCTGAGAGTGAAGGTGAAAGACTTCCACCTAACAGGTACATTCGGCATCAGTTCTGTTGTGAGAGACGTAGCTTTTCGCTGAATTCCGTCAATGTGGGTGATTTCGACTTTAGCAGCTTCGGCCCATCTACTGCAGTGAAAGATCTCAAAAGTTTTGTTATTGATGGGTTGAAGGTAGATTCTATAAAACAAACATCCAGAACTTGGAAAAAAGCAATCGCATCCTGGTCCTCCGCAGGATTCTACACAAGCTGTATTGCCTGGATATTGGTTTCTTTCTGCAAGTTCGGGTATGATGCTTGATGAGTTTATTGACGCGCATTTGTCACCTGTACATGAGCCACTATGGGGACAGCGCTTGCTATCCGCTACTTTGTGGACAGTGTCTCTAGCGAACATGTCTGTCTCTGGTTCGCAATTGAGGAGAAGCGATTTCCATTGAAGACCTCATGTATGGATATGTCATTCCGAGTAATTTTGAGGCAGGCTTCACCCTTGAAGGGGTTTTATTTAAACACCTCTGAGAGCTCAATCTGGCACGGTCCGAACCCATTATTTGTGCAGATGCCGGACCGATGCGTGAAGATATTGATGTGCTGGCACTGCTTTGCTGCCGGTATGATCGCTATCAAGAATATTGCTATGATTTCTGCTAGGAGTCTCTGTCGAATTCTGTCAGGAGTTTGACGTCGTCTGATCCTTCTGCAGTGGTCAAGAACCTGACTGTGGCATACAAAATTTGGGCGGCTATTCTAATCGGTTTACCGACCACTAGTGGAACGTATAGCAGTATGTAGCAGCCTGTGATTAGGAGATACAACAGGGTTGCTGTCTCTAGTATTACTTATCGGCACTTATCGGCCAACATTCCGGGTTGAAGATATTGGTTGAACAAAAGGTGCAGGTTATTGCTAGACAGAATGAAGATGGGGGACACAGAGTTTCGATAGTGTTCAGTTTTTCACCAAACTTCCACTGAACCAAGTATTCATGGAGAATAATATCCGATATTCTCATCTACGCGAGGATTATCGAACTGAACACAGTAATTCTCCGCACAGACTTCATACGGGATTCTATCGGAGGAAATAAGATGGACACCTCCTGGGACGCACTGTATTGAATGTATCGTTTCTTTGATTATTTCGCTTTTACTAGCAAGTATTATAACACTCAGTGATAGCATCAGAGAGACTTGAAGTAATGTGGAAGCTTTCATTATCTTATTGAGGTGGTGCGTGCGATGGGTTCTGTGCCCTCCTTTTCTTCGATCTTCCGTCGTGGACGAGGATCGTAGCGGCGGCTTGGGCTCCTGAGCTGTTCTTAATACTGACGTGTCACGGTCTGATTGGTCTCTTCGTTGAGACGGTTCTGTTGATGCCTGTTCTTCTGATTTGGGCTTCTCCAAAATTGTTTTCGTGCTACTGCCGTTATCATCAACTTCCAAAGGGACGAGTAGATTAACCGGGCGCTTTGTGAGGCGCTGCCATGGTAACCGTACTACTACCTCTCGAATTTTCCCAGATGTCCATGTCAGCGTAAGACGCCTTCATAATCTGGTTGTGTATTGAGATGATGGAGAGAACGCACTATTTGCCCCGTGACGTGGATATTTTGATGGTTCTTTACGAGAAGTTTTCCCGATAATTGAACCTCCGCTCCAGTCAAAGGTATTGAATCCAGTGGATACTACTACTGGAGGAGCATGATCTTATTGATTCGCGTGATATTGAGTTTCGCTGCAGGTACTAGGGGGAAGCGTAACGCGTATGCAAGCACACGTTTCGTCTTAGTCCAACTCCGTACTTGGCCATATTTGATCAAGTCCAGATCATCTTCTGAAGAAGACTTCTTACTAACCGTCAATATCTCATTGGATTGCTCGTAAGCGAAACTGAGGAGTTCATCACCTATGTCCTCTGTCGTCATGATGAAGGATTTATTGCATGTCAGTCTGAGGGTGGTAATTATAAGAATTGAGGGCCTGTCCACCAAAAATGCGTGGTGAACTCATCCTTGGATAGGCCTCTTGTCCCACAATTGGCGGGATTATCATGAGAGGTCACATAACCGAATCGGACCAAAAGGTGCTGTTCTGTTATGTGCTTGTATATTTTCCGTATCCCGGTTAGGCGGTTATGGATGAATTGACTGACCTCTTTTTCTGGTTTGAGTTGGAGCCAGTTCAAAACGATCTCGGAATCAGAGAACACGTGAATTCCATGGATATTGACAACTGATTGAAGTTGAGAAAGTACGGAATTGCGAGGCGCATTGCTAATGTCATTGCATTAGGCTCCAATTTGAGTATTATATATTGTACCTAAACCGATGGAAGTTTCGATTTGGCCATAATGAGATTTGCGCGATTACCTTGGTATAGGTATACGCAAGCGGCTATTGTGTTGGAACTGGCATCGGAAAATGTCACCAAGAGGTTTGTACTTCCTTTTTTTTGCTAAAAACCGAGGTAAGTTTTACTCGAACCCGGAAATAAAGTTAGTAAATTGATGCCACTCCGGTTGTTTATCAGTGGGGTATTACCTCCATTAGACGGGTATTGTTCGAAGTGAATTCCCGTAGGTTCATGTGAATCTCTTGAAACAGTTGTTTTTGTCGATGTATAAGTTCTCCTTTATTTCCTGGCACAAAGGTGCTTCTTTGGTATGGTTGTCGAGATGATAGTACGTTGTCCCTGCTAGCAGGAATGGAGACGACTTGATTCCGAATGTGACCCTGTTGAATCTGAACGTTTAGATATTGTCCAGTGTATGGTCCAGAGACGAGTTATGGTCTCTAAGCCAGAGACATCGAGTTGCATCACGATCTACTTCTCGTAATCGTACTTGCAGAAAAGCCTTCTCTACATGCGATATTATTGTGATTTGTCCGATTCTGAAACGAAGAAGTACACCGTACAGAGACGGAAGTATTACCGGTCATCTATAGAGTACGTCGTTCAATGAGGGGCACCCTTTATAGTGTGCCCACGCATCGAAAACTACCCGACGTATCGCACCTCATAAAACTACCCGTAGCTTGGTTGCCGCTTTGTTCGGAGTAAAGACGGGCTGATGAGGGATGTAGCGGACTTGATTTCCTTGAGTTGGTGCTGTTTCGTCCACTATTTCGATTATATTGTTAACCAGTTGTTCTTGGAACACGTTATTGTATTGATTCAGAATGTTCACATCCTTTCGTAATAAAGCCCATACGTTGACTAGACGTTTCTGGGCGAGTGCTTCATTGTCCGAAAGGTATTGATACCGCTCTTTCCAAGGAAGGGGGACGTAGTATCCGTCTTCTTTCTGTTGGATTGTCTGGTTGAAGAATTTCCAAACTTTTTCGTCTTGTGCAGCACGAACCTCTTTCTCGGTATTGCCGAGTCCTTCAGTCCCAGCTTTATCCATTGTCCAATATTGATCCCATTTCTTCCTTTCTTCCTCGGTTATGTCTGACACTGTAGCTCTTATCGTATTGGCTTGAGTTTCACCAGCATCATCCATGGACCGGGTACTATCCCAGTGACTGATGTCATTTACATAAGGAGAAACTTGAATCAGTTGGCATGTCATTGACTGAGTCGTTTTGGATGTTATTGACTTCGCTTTTCCTGATATTATGGGTCCTAGCTTGGTTGGCAAAAGATAAAATCCTGATGGCAAAGGTATTGCTGATTTGTCGCACCTCATGAATGACCACAACTGGTCACATTGTAGGAGTATGAGAGGTTTGACAATTTTTTTATCTTTTCGTATAGGTAGCGAAATGTCGAGGGAGTTCAGGAAACTCTGATCCTCTACCGACACTTGCAGTGATGAAAAAGACCTAGTCAAAACCTTATAAGTCAACAGATCTAATGAATGCAAAGTTTCTTCGTCATCCCATCCTTCCAATCTGACTAGCGCATACTTTTCTTGCTTCGTTTCTTTCGATCCAAACGTGTGCAGTCTAATTGTCTTATGTTCGAGTACAGGAAGGTGTAACTTTGCTGCAAGTGAACTCTCGATAAATGATGTTTCCGCTCCGGTATCGAGGAGAACATCTACATTGGATATGGCTTTTGTCTCATTATCCATCACAGTGATCTCTCCTGTGAGTAAGTATGGGCGGTCGGAGAGTTGGGTGTTGAACACTGTTTGTGGTTCACCCTTACCCCTTCACCCGTACTGTCTTGGCCCATATTACTGGGTTTGAGCATTGAATCGGATTGAATTGTAGCCACAGCAGCTTTGCTTGGCTTTGCAGATCCCTTTGTTATTGGTTTGCACATTCGCTTGGTCTCAGACCTCTGTTGAGAAGGTGGTGGCTTCGGAGTAGGCTTAGCTTTAAAGCAACAGGATGTATGATGTGCTCCGTTGCAGTTGAAACACGGACGACTTCTACATTCAGTCGTGCTATGTTTCGGAGATGCACATATCAGACATAAGTGGTTTTGTCTCAAGTACAACGAACGTTCTTGAGGAGTTGCGAGCTTCGTACATGAGAAGGATGTATGGCTCCCTTTGCAGTACATACATACTGCAGTTATTGATTGATTATCCCGAGGCTTTCTGGGGATATTATTCGCTTTTTGCTGGGGATTTGGATGCTTACTGGGGAAAATTAGAAACATCTCTTCTGTCGCTAAAATTTCGTCCACGTATTTAAAGAGAGTTTCTATTGTGAATGGGACGCTCGGATTATGTCCGCGCCTTTTGGAAATTACTTTCCGTTTAACAGAGTCCGGAAATTTGGCTAACACCTTTTTGATGAGCCAGTGGCTATTGACTTGTTCCCCTTTTTCGGCCAGTTGGGCGATAATAAATTGATAATGTTCAAGGAGAGAACGCTGGTCCCTCACTGAAGGGTTGCGCAGTGTACACGCATCCAGTTGTTCGATCAAGTTACTGATTAGAATTTCTTTGTCATTGTATTTCGAAACAAGAAATTCTATTGTTTTCGCGTAATTGTCTTTCGTGACTTGAAATTTTTTAATGCTAATTCGCGAGCTTCGCCCTTTAGTGCATTGAGTAAGCAATTGTATTTCACCATCTCGGGTATATCTTGAGAATGAATATTGTTGCTAAAAATCTTCCAAAAATTCTCCCACTCCCATATGTTCCCCCCAAATGTTGGAATGGGTAGTGGTGGTAGCTCTATCTTTTCTGTTTGGAGCTGAGGCGTCCGCGCGTGGTTATCAGCTGTGTCATCAATTGCACTTAGACGACGTGAAGAATTCACAGCTTGAAGGCGCGCTTGTAGTAATATGATGAGGTCGAACGCATATGAAAGTGCTGACTTAGACTTGCCTGAGCCATCGTAATCATGTTGCCCGGACCTTGATGACTCTTCGAGCCGATCGACCAATAAAGTGAAATCATTGAGTGATTTTTCAACTTTCAGAATGGGAGAATTGACTTCTTCTAGCCTACTCACATATTGATGAGTCAATGTGCGAGGCGCATTAGGATCCAATGGAAGTTCTTCAAGCTTTTCATCTTTTATTTTAGAGACGATATGCTCTAATTTATTAGTGAAAGTCGTTAAGAGACGCTTCTGAGTTCTTAGTTGCGCAGACATATTGACTGTTGACCAAAATCTCAATGATAGTGGCTATTGAAGGAGATATTGGAAAGGAATTCGCTGAGGGTAAGATATTGTGAGCGAATTTGCACAGAAGATTCAAAATTCTTTAAGAAGTACAAGTGAGAGTCACGAAGACAAAATTGTTCTACTGAAATGTATTGCAAAGGCAACTTCTTCGAGAAGTGAGACTGCTAGCCACGAAGACAATGGTACTGTATTGAAAGATATTGCAAACCAAATTGGATTCGAAAATCTTCTGATGCACCAGAATGTGGTTAGCTGCAGAATTTGTTTGAGTAACGCTCGCCTTGAAATTCCCTTAGGAATCGCCACGCGGTACAGTTACAGAGAATTTGGTGCTGAAGCAGCTCTTCTTGACTGGCAAGTTTTGAGTATTGCAGGTACTGAACCGTTCCTTGACTCGGTTATTGTTTCCTGACGACCAGATGCCGAGTGTCCTGCGAATATTTGTTCGAAGATCAGCGAATAGAGTGGTACCGACGGGTATTGACGGTATCGACCGAAGGGAAATGGCGGTTGGTGGGAGCCAGCGGTAGAGGGCAGAAGAAGAAGCCGCGAGAGGCCGCCAGAGGAAAGGAGAGAGAGCGAGCCGAAAAGACCTCGAGCTTTGTCGCTGCTGTATTATATATATTACTGTCGAAGCCATATGATGTAAGCATTTTGAAATCTGAGAAGATACGCTGAAGATAATTGAAATGATGGGAAAGAAAACCTCCCTGGCCATATGATATTTAGTAGCGCAGCTACAAAAGGCAACTTATTGTGGATGACAGAACGCGTGCAATTCGCAACGCGTCAGCGATTCTGCGAATGGTATGATTTCCAGCAGTTATTTGAGTTATCTGTCTGAACTTCCGGCTTTCAGAATTCTTGTGGTGCTCGCTTCCTTCGCCTTGAGTAGTCAATGAAAATCCAAAGTGGGGTACAGTGGTATTTTTATCAGAACAGAACTTGCTTCTGTTCCTAACAGCGGTTCTCCTCGCTATTTTTGAAGCGGAAACATTGTTGAACAAAACAACAACAACATAAGCATCCTTCATTATGTGATTACATTAGGTTTAGAGTTCGTAGAGTTCTATATAAACCAGCTGATTCGAGTTATGTGATGACCGTTACAGTAGGACAGATTGTAGTCATTACGCATGATACTTACTTAGGTACTTAGATCTTATACTTAGACCTCACTTAGACCCGTCTTCAGTGGACGTGCGGGCCCCAGAATCTCTTCCACTCGTTTCTTTCCCTAACCATTGTCATTCAAGATGTTCTCAAGTTTTGTGAGTGACGATGACGAGGTCCTTAAGCCGTATCCAGCTGAGCTCTCAGCTAGTCCATCCGTGTAGCGGACACGTCACCCCATCTCGTTGGCGGTCTCCCTCGGGGGCGTTTAGCTTTCACCCTTGGGATCCACTTTAGCGTTCTTTTAGTCCATCTATCGTCGATCCTTCTCATGATGTGATCGGCCCATCTATGTTTTGCTTTCGATACATATTCCGCTAGATAGCGAAGACGGGACATTCCTCTTAAGTCGGAGCTGCGAAAACCGGCTAGGTGTTGTGTGCGCCGGCTAAACTTCAGAAGGCATCTCTCAAGGGCTCTGTGGGTAGTAAGTAGCATCCTAGACAGCGGTGTTTAAATCGTCTTCGCTGCGTAAGAGAGCGCTGGAAGAACTGTCGAGTCGAACAGATGGGCACGAAGATCTTGGGCCGTCAGTTTGTCCGTAGCTTCCTTGACGGCTGCGAGTGCTGCCCATGCTGCTCTCATTCTTCTATTCAGTTCTTCCTTCTTCTTTCAAGTCGTTTTCCATGTTCATAGGTATACGTATGACGAAGTCATACGTATTGGGAGCCTTCAAGTTGTACTTCTCCGTCCTCGCAGTAAGCGTTCTTCATGAACTGTGTCTTTTTTCTGTTTACTCGCAGTCTTATTCTCTTCCCTGCTTCGTTCAATTCGTTGAGCATCGTTTCTGCTTCATTGGTACTGCTCGAAAAGAGAACAATGTCGTCCGCGAAACGAAGGAGAAAAATCTTCCATCAACACGTATGACCCTTTCTTCCCAGGAAAGTGATTTCATTATCCTGTGCAATACAGCCGTGAATAGCTTCGGCTTATAGCTTATAGTATCGCCTTGTCGTACCCCTCTTTCCAGTGGGTATTGTGAGAAGGCGGTGGAAAAGCTGTATCCTAGTCGTGCATCGATCGAGTTCGAGTAGAATCTCTCTGTAATGATTTCCACTGCGAGTCCCGTCTTCGCTCAGCAAGGCTGCTAGCGAAATATTATATTCGATGAGATCCCTGTGGCATTTATTTAGGCTCGCTCTTCTTTGTGCTGCTTCCAGAATCTTCTTCTGCCTGTGTTTCAAAAGATCCTCCTGCAACGCTTTTCTGCAGCTAGTGTTTGCTACTAACCACTCAATGTGCGATGTGATCGGATCAAGCCTCAAAGCCCTTCTTCTTTCCAACGATTCCTTGGTGGTCTTCGAAATTCGATCCAAGTTTGTCGTGCGCGGCTTCGAGGCACATTTAGCACAGGCTCGTAACCCTTTGAGCAGCATCTCGTAGTCCACATTTGGATCCTCTTCGATGTGCCAGCCATCTTGGGACAAGGAGTCCTAGAGTGCGAAATCGTCGTAGACGACTTCTTTTCTCCTTCGTTGCTAATGGCAGATGTTCTTTTAAATCGTGTGGCTAAGTCGTATTTTCGCACGAAGGAGACGGTGATCAGAACCAGTGTAAAAAGATGATACTACTGAGACGTCAAGTAGACACAACTCCGGTTGGTATGTAGTCGATCTCAGCACTAGTCGCACCGTTGGGCGATTCCCATATCCACCGACGATGATCTTTTTTCATGAAAAGAGAGTTCCCATGAAAGAGGCGAGCGGCGGACAGCAGCCCGGCGAGACGATTGCCATTTTCATTCCGGTCCCCTAGTGTAAATCTTCCAATCCTGTATTCCTCTTCTGTGGCCTTTTCTAGTTTTGCGTTGAAGTCTCCGACAACGAATTTGTAGAAGGACTTCTCGTTGCGGACTACTTCCTCCAGCTCCTCGTAAAACGCGTCCAATTCGGAATCATCAGCTGCTGATGTTGGTGAATAGCAGTTGATGATACTGATGGATTTTCGGCGCAGAGGGCGGAGGCGGAGAATGGCCAGACGAGGTGACAGGATCTAATGAGAATCGACAACAGGGACGACAGATGGGTGCACAACAAAACCAAAACCGCCTACATTTCGCGACTGATCCTGCTCTCCACGAATGACGAGTGTAGCGTCATTCATCTGTCGTACGTCGCTTCTTCTGCACTTTGCCTCCTGCAGAGCTTAAGCTTTTGCGATAAGGTGAAGGAGACCAAGCACAGTAACATGCTAACACTCGTACCCTCACCAAATCTGCTTTTGGTACTCGTCAAATTTTAGGTGGAAACACTTACCATCACGGATCACCCCACGAATCTGAGGTGGTGCGGATTTCAGTAAAGAACTGTCCGGAAGATGCGGCGCGCGCACAAGGCTGGCACGCCCCCATCGAATTCGTTATAGAAAATAGTGCCCTGGATCGTTCGAAGCGTATCTTGCTGCCCGTTTTTTTTACGGCAATCAGGAAGGAATGGACGGAATCACTTCTCTCAATAATTTAGGATCCCATATACGAACACTCCACCTGAAACCCGTATCATCTCAGATTCATGTGGTGATGCCTTTATGTTATTCAATCATTAACAACTCCAAACAACAATTCCTTCACATTAACACAAGTGGGTTGGAGTGGTTTTTTTTGCCGTCGTTTCTAGGAAGAAAGTAATTTATTCTTTTAGAAGAAATGCAGTACATAAGAACATGGTGGAAACGTATTTCCACCAACGGATTGAACGCCAGAATACTGTACACTTTGCCTCTAAATACAAAGCCCAGTCGTTGTTCCGAATTCACACTGTTTGTTTCGTGGAGAGTTATTCTAGTTCAGTCTATTTTATCGCGCTGTAGAACTTATAATTTGAACTTGCACTGTTTCGGTAAAAAGAGTAAAAAAAGAAGAACAATCACCCAAATAAGAAGCTAGTGAATGACTTGACTGTTTGGTGAATAACACAAAATTCTTCGAAACGATAGATAAAAAAAAACGTCCTGTCACAACAGTTCTCGATTTTGATTAAGCTATCTGAAACTTTTAAATATGCGCAGAAAAATCGAATGAATGGGATTACTATGCGCACCGTATCACAATTATAGCGTCAGTGGTTACCTGTGTACTTAACGAGCTCTTAACCTAGTTATCATGACAGCTGTCCCCTGTATTTGCAGAAATGGTAATGCCGTAGCAGAATTCCGGGAAGAAGATTGGCAGAATATTTTATTGATATCGAAAGAAAAAAGGAAATAAAGAACGGAAAAAAGGATAAGAAGGTGACAGTCAAGAGATATCCTGGAAACACTGGAATCTGCAGTTTATAATCCTTGAACCAGCGAGCTTACAAGGATTTTTCCTTTCATCGAAAGAAGAACTCATTTCAAAAACAGTGTAAAAAAGGTGAATTGGTTGTGCAGTCACAGTGAAGCTCTTACCGACTGCGTTACACCCACACCACACCAAAAACAAATCGAAAATTAGGTAAAGTGGCACAGGTGTTCCCTGTTGTGGTACAACAGAGAACATTTTAGCAGTATGTTAGCTAGTAGTGCTATGCACTAGATCACCTTACTGTTCCGTTGTGGGAATACGAGTAAATGCCCGCAGTGAAAACTTTAAAATGAGCGACTTCACATTTCTTATGAGGGAAGAAGAATGAGCGATGTGCAATGAAAGTTGGATTGCCTTGGAAAAGTTCACATTCAGCTGAAATCCTGTGCACATTGCACTTCACTGTTTGCTTTTCTTCTCAGAAACGTGGTTATTTATGTAGATGAGTTGTGGAACATCCTAATACTGCTATATACTAGTCTGATTGCAAATAGTTCATTTATACTGTGCACTGTAGACCAGTGAGAGGAATCTCAACACCGTTTCTTCTAGTCCGCTCACGCGGTGCAGAGTCCTTCAGAACAGATCGGCAATCCTATTCTTGCGCAACGGTTGCAGGTAGGCCCTACCTTGTAGACTGGGTAACAAATAACACCTCCTCTGAAAGGTATCTTCTAATTATATTAGTTAATTAAATAAATAAATCTAATCTTTGTCAGAAGTTTAACGAACCTTGGAGTAAGGTGGCAAACCACGTTCATGAATGAATAGCAATTTGCCATCGAGCAGCCAACTTCCCTCTCAATATCTCAAACCATTTTAATTTACAGCATGAAGTTCTTCATTTTGAAGTTTCCAATTTCATTCTGTTCTGTATAAAACGCATACGCAAAAGTAATTCCCCTATAGATGTATCTGGTTTCAGCATAATCAGGTGTCCCCGACTCCCTGTTTTCGCACTCTTCAGCCCAGCTGATAGCACTGGTTTCTGCCTCACAATTATATGTCTAAAATATGAGGAAACGAGGAATGATGTCTGCTCAACACAATGCTCAGAAATCTCATTCTTATACTCACAAGTTTTATCATTTTCGATGCCTTTCGAGCTTTTCTGTTTGAAGTTGTAACAAAACGGCCTTGGGAAACTTGTGATCTATTGGATTAATTGCTCAATTATAGCTAGCAAGATAAGAACGACAGCGACGAAACGTACCTTATCTGGTTGATTTCTTCTAGGAATAGCTTCCTTATAGAATCGGTCAATACCTGATTCTCCGGGCACATCGTGTTCTGATCTTGAAAATAAGATTGGAATAAGCAATATTCACGGCCCAGATTCAGTTGTTGAAATCCACAAAATGGTAGTTATGGAAACAACTGATATTGGCAGAGTCCTCGCCGATTTTCCCAGTTAAGGTTGTTTTTGAAATGTTGTATTGAACAATTTGACTTGAATTTACGATGGACAGTGGACTTGGTTACATTATGCATCAGGCTAGTCAGGCTGCATCAGGCTAGTCTGTTCACCTTGCACTTGTGCGTATAAAAACTTGGCGACATGTAAGCCGTAAGTAAGTGTGGCCGAACTTAGTCAATGACGGACTTCTAAACACCCGTTCGAGTGACGAGATCCACTGTACGCGCTTTCATTTCATCACACACTCGGGTGTAAAGGGATGCGTCGTCGGGCAAAGTGACCACTATGATGCTCACTGGCATTCTTATTTCTGCATTTCTATGGGGTGTTTTACTTCTCAGAAGCATTTCTTCTCGACTTTCTCTGAATCTTGGCACACTGACGACAAGTATTCGATTGACAATGTCAAGCAATAGCCAATATTGTTAACAGCTTTTATTATGTCTACGTTTCAGCGTTGTAGCCTTCGTTAGAGCCTAAAAAGTAAGAGCGTTTGCAACATATTCTTTCAAATACCTCATCTAGAGCAAGTCATCATCTCCTAAGATATTACACCCGGGAACAGGAGCCGAAAGAACCCAAAACGTTGAGCTTGCCTCAGTAGTCGCGTTTCCTTCGCATGATGAAAACGCTCCTCTAATAGCAACTGGGATACGACCCGCATATGATCCCGTAGATCAAAAACCGCAAACGTCTTGGTAAAGGACCAGCGCATTGGTCACGGCTATGCACTCTTCCTTTCTATTCATTTTTGGAAATTTTGTACTTATCCAAAATGCCCCTGAAGATCTGCGAGCCACAATTTTGGGTTCCTACGGTAGGATCGTGGCGGCATTGCAGAAAGGAACATTTTTATGTCATTGCCTACGCTAAGCTCCGAGAGAGGCTGGTGTTTTCGGTTGTTTTAACCCATTTAGATATTATCCGATGCGAACACAAAGTAGTCGTTCCGTTTCGCCAATTTATTGGTCCCCAAATGTTTTGCACGAAATTAGATGGACTACATCAGAGACTATGTAGTCGCCTTCCTTGCCGAATGGGCATATTACACAGTCTAGAGTAAAACAGAGGCGTTCGTACATTCAATTTCGAATTAATTGCTTCCTGAGATTCCATGGAGGCATTTCCACAATTTTCACTCGGTTCTCGAGACCGCACTTTCTAGATTAGTCCGTATCGCTTCACTGAAGTCGTCGATTATGAAAAACAGATAAAAATTAGTCTTATTCGAGTCATGACCACTGACGTTGACCACAATGATTCTCTTCTGGATATTAGATGTAACCCTTAGGGCTGTCGTAGGCATGCTTTCAACGATAGATTTCTTACTTTCTCATAGGTGAACGAAAAGACAATGTACTAAAATGTTTTTATGGGTAGGTTTTCGGAGAGTTTTATTTTTTCCAAGTCTGAGATGGTGAGGAAATCCGCGGAAAAGGCTACAGAGGGGGTTGTTGCGGCCAGCCCAGCATACTTCCGCTCACATCTTCCTATTCATCGTAGGAAACGGCGTTTTCAATGTCGCTTCTTACGACTATTAGGGAAAGATGAATGAAATCATACTGGGTACTGAAATCTACAATTCCATCTCTAGCTTTTTCCGCAGATTCCCTTTGTCACTCCAGATTCCCAGTATGCTACCTTTAAATTGGCGTGTTATCAATGCTTTCAATTTATAGACCACATTGCTGTTGGTCACAACGTTCACTTGACGAGAATGGAGGATACCACACAGTTGCTGGTTAAAGATCTTGCACATGGTTATCCTTTGGCTGTTGACTACAACAAGGTAGATTCTTCCAAGTCAAGTTGATTGGAAATCTGTTGAAACTAAAAAACTCACCTATTTCAGATTCCAATAGACTATCCAAGCCCTCCTCCATCACCTCCACAAACCAACGGTTTCCATCTGATCTCGGAAGACTTTGTTAGGCCAATAGTTCACGTAATGCTGGTCACACACACCTCGGTCACTTTAGAAGAACAGTAGAGTTACACTACGTGTCCTTGTGTATTAAAAGAACCTTGGTACGGTTCAAACTAAATCTTGAACGGAACATCCCATCTTGAAGATTCTCGTTCGAGACGTAAAAAAGGAAAAGAAGAAATAAGATAAAATAAAATGCGAAGAAATAGCATAAGTTCTGCCACTTCTTTTCTTTCAAAGAGATTTTAGGGTATCTCTAGTGCCACACAGCTGAAGCAGCGTCAAAGGGCAGGTTTCACAAAACTGACAATGTTTTGGTCTGTGCGGGCAAGTATAGAGATCGGGGTGTAGATTACGAGTAGAAACGTGGTCCAGCTCATTTCCTCCTAGTAGTTCTAGAATAGGGCGTGGGTAACGGCTTTTTCCCTTCGACCTACGTAAAACCAAATAACACTTGTGCACGCGTTGCATCGAGCGGTCGAAAATCGGTAAAGTTTTCTAGGCGGGCTATCCACATAAAACCAATGAATGAGCTGAAGAGGGAACCAGAGAATGTACAAGGATAGCGCATCTGCATGTACATGAATAATTAACGAAGAAAGGAGTTGGAAAAAAAAAAATGTTGAGAGTAACGTACGAGAGAGCAGGCGCATGAAGGCCTACATAAAGTGGTTCAACGCACATAATTGTTACGGACATGAAACAGTACACCACTAACGCACCGTGATATCCCCCTCAGTGCTTTGTTGGGCAGTAATTTGACGCGCTGGAACCCATCTCTTCCTATCTTGTCTCCTTCTGATACTAGTACACCTATCCGACGCCGTCTGACCCGTCCCACTGTTTTCCGTTGCAAAATACAATACAAAATCCGTTGCACACAAACACAATTGGTGTGCCGGAGCCAGCAAGGGATGAAATGGGTTTAGATCGGTCCCATTCCATCGAGTTGCTGCCCTTCTTCAAAAGGCGCTGAAGTTGACTCCTCGGTGCAGCATTGGTGCGACTGCGCAAGAAACTGGAATCAGCGGCGTTATCACCACAGCGTCAGTAATTCCATGCGAATTTGTCAAGAAGTAAATGCAACGTTGTAAACCGTTTCATGCCTGCGAAAACTGCATGGTTAGCGCTTCCCAGTGAATATTTCGGCGTGTCTACCCGTTATACGCTAATCTTATCATGTTTGCCAGATTCTATCTTCAGAAATAGGATGACCATATGCAAGCAGCTGCTCCAGTAGCAGAAAGTAGTTCATGTGATCTGATTAGTGTGAGAGTGATGGTCAGTGGTTGTCATTTCATGATAGCACATCACTTTATATTGACTGCTGATAAAAAAAATGAGAAAAACGAGTGTTTTGCTTAATATTGTGGCGTCGAGAGAATATATGTGCAAAACAAGTGCGAATGTACTAAATATGCTGACATTTTCACCAAAAAAAAAAACGAATTCTTTCATCGATGTTTTTATTTTGAAAAAGAGGGAAAAAACGCAATTGACCTACTACCATATGTACGCATAATTTCTTTGCGTGTGTATCCAAGTGTACGCTGATGATATTGAGATTTACGGTAGCTGTAGTGATGAGAATTACAACGAGATACGTTCTGTAATCCAGAACTCACCAGCTAGAGTGTTTGACTTGGCTTTCAGATGGGACCTGCCCATAATTACGACATGACTCTGAGTATGCACGTAAGTAAAGGGGATGTGGCTGAGTATGTATAAGATATTTAGGAATTTTTGTCGATGATAATCTCAATTTCTCATAACATACTAGTCATATTGAACAAAAAGCATACTCTTCACTTTTTCAGCCATTCCGGCTTGCCCACACCACTAACCCCACTATTCTCACTCATTTATACAAATCGTTCCTGCTACTTGAATATCTTGAATATGGTTCCCATTTTTGGACCCCTTCAAAGAAGAGGCACATAAGGATGGTGCAGGACACTATTACCCGTTTATTATTCAAAGGAATGTCAGCAAAAAATAGTAGTCATTAACTACAATGATCGTGTCAAAAATTAGGTATCAGTAACTTGAGGAAGAGACGTATACACGCCGGCTTGGTTTTCTGTTTTCGAGTCCTAAGAAACGGAACCAAGTTAATGCACAGCAATTTTTGGACCCTCAGAACCATTAGTGGAAGAACGGATGGTCTCAACTTACATTATGCAAAAAATTGACGTAGAAACTTTGCCCTAATGTTTAATGATTTCTTCTATAAAGTTGCAAGACGGTTAGAGCTCTTGTCTCATGATGTTTTTAGAGCCTGAGAGAGTGAAAAATTCAAGATGATTTTGAGGAAAATTTACTTAAGTGGGTGTTTGAATATTGAGGTCTAACCGCGTTCTCTGATTCTATTGCGCATCAGATGATTCCTTACTTTCTGGAGTAGGAGGACGACATGATTGACGTGTTTTCTGTTACGAAAGTGACTGCGCCAGCCCCCATTAACAATAAGTTTGCCGATTTTTCATACGTGTTCTGACTCAGATATGTTGTATTCGTTTTTTCTTTTGGTGCACCATTCATGCATGTGAATAAACAAACAAATGAATAAATAAAGAGTGTTTGAGCAGCATTAGAGAAAACGACTTTGATTCGGTGGCAGAACTTTATAGAAAGTCCTTCGGCTTTGATTTTTTATTCATCACTAAGGCTAGCGAAGCGGGGATCACAGGGTATCCGAAGTCCAGGATTAGACGGACGCTAAGTAGGATGCCATATAATATTATGGTATCCCTACAGAAATTGCAGTCAGCGAGATTATTTGTGCACCAACAGTTCGCAACAGTTCCGAGCAGTTTTGACAAAAGTAAAAGACGTTGAAAACCGTCTTATGGCTGTGACTATTACATTCATAGGGTTCTACGTTAATCTACGCCTCCTTATGACTACTACTCTGTTTCTTACCTTTATTACCTTTACGTAACCTGGCGTAAGACTTTTACCTTTATCAGCATGATAATAATGCTCATGCCATTTGACGTTAGCACATCATTGTATTTATATTGTCTGTGAGGGAAAAAGAGGAGAAATAGCTTTCTTTTCTAAGACTTTGAATGTCTTTAATTTGCAGCGATGTCGTAGGAATATGGATTTGAAATCAAATTTGAATATTCTCTGAACGTAGTACTGATACTTCCACCAAGAATACTGCGAAATCATTTAACAATACCGACATTTCAAAAAAAGTAGAAAACGAACCGTTGTTGGCAACAAAAACGGATTTATTTCCAATGCAAAAATTTGAGAGTGCTACTACTTTTAAACGCATCACCCCGCGAATCTGAGGTGGTGCAGATTTCAGGTGGAGTATTCTTATAAGGGATAGTAGATTATGAAGAGGAGGGTGATTCCGTCCATTTCTTTCTAATTGCCATAAAAACGGCCCAGAAGATTCGGCGCCGCACAAGGCTGGCGCACTTCAGTCGAACTCCCTGTAGAAAATAGTGCGCCAGAACGCCTGAAGCCGTATCTTCCGGGCCGTTTTTTGCGGCAATTAGGAAGAAATGGACAGAATCACCCTCCTCTTTATACTATCCTTTATAAGAATACTCCACCTGAAATCCGTACCACCTCAGTTTCGTGGAGTGATGCCTTTAACTTTCATTAATGGACGAAGCGGACACTAAACGAAACCTCAAAGTCGGGCATCAGAAGGACTCTCACAGTAATGGTGTGATAAGAATTCATATTTTGTATATCTCATCTCATCTTTCAAATAAAATCGTGTAATTCTTGAATTTAACGATGTAGGGAGACAAGGAACTTGTATAGCAAGTATGGTTAAGTTAGCATGAGGGTAGACAAGTTACAAAATGACGAAAAGTTCTAATTTCTCGCACTTTGGCATGCTTTGCCGCAATAAAACTTGACCACAAGTCATGGTTAGTGGTTGAGTGTTGAAAGTTGTCTCCGATGGTCTGAAAACTGCATCTGCGCCGCATAGCAGTATAAAAGTGGAGCCAGCTGCATGCCAAAATTCAGTTTGAAGTTTTCATCACGATGCTGCTGAATGGGCACAGTGTACGTAATATCGCACCAGCAATAAAGTTCTCCTAAATCTCACATCTTTCGAGTTCCTCGAGCAGGCGTCCTTCGTCTCAATCACGAGCAGGAGTTGCCCAGATTCTTCTCTTTTGCAAGGAACGTTTCTTGCCTAACAGGCACCTTCGCCACTGGTTTAGCGGTGTTCTCTCAATGACACCGCGTGGAAACCAGTAGCGCTCTGCTACTCTGCAATAATGGTTATCACTAAAGAACGTGACGTGTCCGCCCTTCTAAATTTTACTTTCCTTAGCAAATATGACACTGTCTCCATCTTCGAGCGTTTTCGTAAGGTAGAACTTTAGATGTCTTTTTTCCAGATTTCTGAAGCGGAATACCACACGCAGCATTATCCTTCTGACATATCGTTCAGCAACACTGACCGTATTTTCTCTTGTTTGCAAAAGGATCGAAAAGGTAGAGATAGATAGAATGGTAGTGTTAAAGAGGTGGGTGTTTTTGGCTCCTTTACTACGCTTCTATGCTGGCCTATAAGTAGGGTGTAATATAGATAAAAAGGAATTACAAAAAGGAGTGGCATAATAATAGTGCACTAGAAAAATTAGACAATAGTATGTTGACCAAAGGTATGCGGAGCCTCCAACACTTTCATAATGCTATGTTAAAAGTTTGCTTCTGAACTATGTCACGTTTAAAATCGAGGAATTTCCATCACGATTGTTCATACCTATGTCGTATAGAAGTGGAAAGAAGATGTCTAAATTGAAGTGGCCAGCGCGCACCTCAACAACGTCGCTGTCTCGTAGTGGAGTGCAGGTGACTCTGGGTCGGACTGCGATGCACAGTGGAGGTACGACCTCTGGTAGGGTATCCTAAGCTAAGAAAAAGTGCGACACTTTCGACATTTCGAGTTCACGGAATCGAAACCCTAGCAAAAAGAAAGCCACTGTCATCGTCTTTGCAAAATGTGGCAAAGTGGCTCTCTGATCAGATCCGATAGGTTGCGCGACGACCTGTGGTGAAAGCCTTGGACAAATAATTGGCTCCAACGATGAATTTCAACGTACTGTCAACCTTCGTTTGGCTAACAAAAACATCATTACAAGAGCAATCAATTTAATCAGTCCAATCGAAGTGTAATCATCCAGCAGAAAAGAACAACAACCACCAAATCGACACTGTAAAATCTCTGTAGCCGCAGAACCACATCATACGATGACTACACGATCAAAAACGAATGCCATCCCCAACTTTACTGTGTCATGTGTGACCTTTCCAGCAACTTTGATCGGATTTGCTTCATCTGAAATGGCCGTCGTCAACAACCGATGCTCTACCTCATCAGTAGCGAAGAAAATCATTAATGCAGATTAATGTATGGAAAAAGAAATCGCCTTGGCAAGTACCGAAGGAGATAGTAAGGAACGGAGACTGTATTGGTTTCCAATCCAGTGTCCATTGGGGCACATCAGAGTAACGATTCCTTTACCTCCAAGCTCCGGATATTGTGGCAGTAAATGTCCTTGTCCAAAATGGACGACCAGCTGTTCCTTCTACGATGGACGATATAAAGAATCTTTACAAGCCCACAGCGTACCTTTATCGATCTATAACTACAAGCCTCCCCATGTCTGTTCAATCGACAACAATCGTCATCATGCTCCAGCACTATGAAACTTGGAATCTTTCACCAGATTGAGCTTTAACGATGGCTCAGGAATTATAGTCCCTGAACTACATCTAACGAAAAGAGAGTTCTTCAATAATGATGACTACCATTGCTTCTAACCTGACGGCCGTTTAACATCACTTCCCATACCCACTAGTACTCCCGCCACCGGATCAAGCGTATTTCGCCGCAATCACCAACGCTCACCACCGACGTCCCAATCAGTTTTCAGCATCTACTATTCTCCCGTAACAACATTCGACTTTGAGAACTTCTCGATTATCATGCGTGCTTGGGGCTTCAAAAGAATACTACGGTTTCGAAGACCACCTCGAAGATCTACGAGACAGCTACTCAACACCAAGATGTTTGAAGGGAAGATTAGCCGTTGAAACAACAAAAAACTTTGATATTCTAAAAGTCTGCTGCTCATCTACATGCATCTACGTCAACCATTACAAATCGGAAACGACTATTTTTCCCGAAATCGATCGTATTATTCGAATATACAGCCTCTGTAATGGGATGGATTGACGGCCAACGTGTTCTTTCCTCCAACGTCACTTGCCCTGGTCAATCACTATGCGAAACTTTGCAATGCAGGCTATGCTGGGAGAAGTTATACAACTATCAATGCTGGACAGTTACTGAAATATCAGTAGCCGTAATTCTTCTTACCACCTCGATACTCTTGATTCATGCCTTCACTTCGACCTGCATAGCAAATAACAACATGGGACAATGTACTTTCGTTCAAGTGAACGCCACAACCCATAGGCCAAGAACTCTGCCTCCTTTCCAGTGATAGAAAAAATTGTGCGATTAGAACAACAGCTATTCAATTAAAAGAAATCTCCCATGTCTGCAACCAAAAAAAACCGAAAATTTCACACGAGACCACCAGTTCTACGCCGAGTCTCACCATCAGTGCTACAATAGCGCAAGTTGTAAAGAAAATGTTTGCGCATCTCTCACTCCGGAAAAGAAGATATATGAATTCAGCATAATCTCGAATTCCAACCCAGGATTTACGTTCTGCGTACCGAGCTGTCGCTGCTTTTGGTGCAACTGCTGTTTTCCCCTGCACCTCTTCACGTCTCTTCTATCGCTACTACGCTACAACGACGTCATCAACGATCTTTCGAATTTTTTCTTGTCCCTCGTGAAACGTTCATGCAGAAGGAGTCATTTCACTCACACACGAAGGACGGACTTTCACTGAAAACTTCAAACTCCAACCTGGAATCCCGTTCACATGGAACAACGTTCAATTAACTCTGACAAGTACTATCTCACCAAATCTTCCTATTGCATCAAGCTACTCCATCACTGATGAAAAACGAACAACTCGCATCAAAAATTCACCTCAAGGACAGCTTCTACCAAATTCCCCGGGACAGATTCAGTGTACTACAGAGGACGATGCCAAACACTTAAAGAACGGCTTTTTGCCAAGAACGCCTGCTCTTGTACACCAAGGACATATACAGTCGCCTGCTCTTGTCACAAAGAAGACATTTCGTCGTTTCTACACAACACTCGCGACAGACTTCCGATAACATCGAAACAAGTGGCAATAGTACAAGATGGCACATCAATAAAGGCAAAGATTGACAATTGGCTTCGCGCTCACAGTCCAAATCTTGGCACATGGACTCGTCATCGCCGCCCAAAAACATAACTCTTGTGAAGTAAAGATGGAAGAACTATCTGGATGCTACTCATGCACTTAAGGATCCATGGCAAATGTATCATGAACGTCATCAATAAGCGAGGAGACCGCCCAACTTAAATGCCAAGATACGACACAGTTAGTGAAGTGCACGCCAGAAGGGACAATTTCAACGCTAACGTTTCACTTCTCCAACTCCAGCGTCGACATCAACTGCACTGCGCTTTGCCCTGGATCGACGTCTTTCCTCACCTCAAAAAGCAACTCAGTTTTGTAAATGAAGCAATATTTTTTTCACATGTCATTTCAATGAATGCCTCCTCATCATCTGATAGCTCGTTTAGCCTTGAGCCAATAGCTTCTTTCTTCTCCGATGTTTATAACTCTCTTCTGAACATATCCAGCTTTCTCTCTCGATTTAAAATTGTACTTATGCTTCTTTTGGGGCTCCTTCTCTTCTATTGTACTATCGCAATATACTTGAGATATAGACGAAAATCCGTACTCCTTTCTAGAACACGTGCCTCTAAATTGAAATGATACGTTATCAAGCCCCATCTAACCTTTTTTCGGCGGGGAGTGTCTTGGATCGACATTAATCAATACGAAATTCAAGAAATTTTCTTCTTAATCATCTTTCTGAATGTTTTGACAGCTTAACTTAATCATCTTCCCGAATGTTTTGACCGTTTAATACAATTTTAGTTATTTCTCGACATTCCTTCCATTCTTCACCATTCCTTAACCCTATAAAAGGTGGCAAGATTGTCTATTATCATCCCTGCAATAAAAGTCGTCTGTCTTCCGTCTTCGAGGTACTTCAAGACAGATTCAAGAGTTGGCAGCGTCCTACTTCTGCGCTACACCCACTCTTAGAATAAAGACCTTTGATACAGCGTCTGGTCCCTAAAATTCACTTTATGTGTCCATAAGCCTCAAATTATTCTGATTAAAGTAGAACGGGGCGGGTGTAGTGTAGCGGTTAGAGGTTCCGTTTCCTGCACGATCGATCGGAGGTTCGAATCCGCCCTAGTGCTCACCAAGCCTTTCATACCTCCGGGGTCGATAAATTGGTACCAGACTTGTCTGGGAGGATAAAAGCACTGACTTGACTAGCCACCGCAAGTCATTGTATAGGCCAGATACACGTTCGTAAATCTCAAACGATTCTGAATTGAAGTGAACGTGGGGGCACATCCCAAGCGGATTGATTAACGCCAGAAACTTTAACTTTAACTTTAAATTAGAACACGGTGACAATTCCCAAAATGAATGGCACCGGGACCTTGCCTTTTATCCGTTATTGCATGATGCTTGTTAAGCAGCATCAATAATAGTGATGTTTTGAACATCAGTGGTAGAAGGTAATTCTGAACTTCCTTTCCGCATTATCGTAATCTTTTTATACTTTTATCTTTTTTTTTATTTGCTTGCTCCAAAGAACAAATTGCGCTACTCTCTTCTGTCGTCTTTGGGAACTCTCATATTTAGTCCCAGCAAAGTCAAACTGTAAACAATTTCTTTCACTATTCTTCTCGTTTTTATTAGAGCTACTAGGAGACTCCTAGTCACAGTAGAGATTGCTGTGCTCGATTCTGATTGACTTGACTTTAGAATGGCTTTAGAAATGACATGTGAAAAAAATATTGCTTCATTTACAAAACTGAGTTGCTTTTTGAGGTGAGGAAAGACGTCGATCCAGGGCAAAGCGCAGTTGATGTCGACGCTGGAGTTGGAGAAGTGAAACGTTAGCGTTGAAATTGTCCCTTCTGGCGTGCACTTCACTAACTGTGTCGTATCTTGGCATTTAAGTTGGGCGGTCTCCTCGCTTATTGATGACGTTCATGATACATTTGCCATGGATCCTTAAGTGCATGAGTAGCATCCAGATAGTTCTTCCATCTTTACTTCACAAGAGTTATGTTTTTTGGGCGGCGATGACGAGTCCATGTGCCAAGATTTGGACTGTGAGCGCGAAGCCAATTGTCAATCTTTGCCTTTATTGATGTGCCATCTTGTACTATTGCCACTTGTTTCGATGTTATCGGAAGTCTGTCGCGAGTGTTGTGTAGAAACGACGAAATGTCTTCTTTGTGACAAGAGCAGGCGACTGTATATGTCCTTGGTGTACAAGAGCAGGCGTTCTTGGCAAAAAGCCGTTCTTTAAGTGTTTGGCATCGTCCTCTGTAGTACACTGAATCTGTCCCGGGGAATTTGGTAGAAGCTGTCCTTGAGGTGAATTTTTGATGCGAGTTGTTCGTTTTTCATCAGTGATGGAGTAGCTTGATGCAATAGGAAGATTTGGTGAGATAGTACTTGTCAGAGTTAATTGAACGTTGTTCCATGTGAACGGGATTCCAGGTTGGAGTTTGAAGTTTTCAGTGAAAGTCCGTCCTTCGTGTGTGAGTGAAATGACTCCTTCTGCATGAACGTTTCACGAGGGACAAGAAAAAATTCGAAAGATCGTTGATGACGTCGTTGTAGCGTAGTAGCGATAGAAGAGACGTGAAGAGGTGCAGGGGAAAACAGCAGTTGCACCAAAAGCAGCGACAGCTCGGTACGCAGAACGTAAATCCTGGGTTGGAATTCGAGATTATGCTGAATTCATATATCTTCTTTTCCGGAGTGAGAGATGCGCAAACATTTTCTTTACAACTTGCGCTATTGTAGCACTGATGGTGAGACTCGGCGTAGAACTGGTGGTCTCGTGTGAAATTTTCGGTTTTTTTTGGTTGCAGACATGGGAGATTTATTTTAATTGAATAGCTGTTGTTCTAATCGCACAATTTTTTCTATCACTGGAAAGGAGGCAGAGTTCTTGGCCTATGGGTTGTGGCGTTCACTTGAACGAAAGTACATTGTCCCATGTTGTTATTTGCTATGCAGGTCGAAGTGAAGGCATGAATCAAGAGTATCGAGGTGGTAAGAAGAATTACGGCTACTGATATTTCAGTAACTGTCCAGCATTGATAGTTGTATAACTTCTCCCAGCATAGCCTGCATTGCAAAGTTTCGCATAGTGATTGACCAGGGCAAGTGACGTTGGAGGAAAGAACACGTTGGCCGTCAATCCATCCCATTACAGAGGCTGTATATTCGAATAATACGATCGATTTCGGGAAAAAATAGTCGTTTCCGATTTGTAATGGTTGACGTAGATGCATGTAGATGAGCAGCAGACTTTTAGAATATCGAAGTTTTTTGTTGTTTCAACGGCTAATCTTCCCTTCAAACATCTTGGTGTTGAGTAGCTGTCTCGTAGATCTTCGAGGTGGTCTTCGAAACCGTAGTATTCTTTTGAAGCCCCAAGCACGCATGATAATCGAGAAGTTCTCAAAGTCGAATGTTGTTACGGGAGAATAGTAGATGCTGAAAACTGATTGGGACGTCGGTGGTGAGCGTTGGTGATTGCGGCGAAATGCGCTTGATCCGGTGGCGGGAGTACTAGTGGGTATGGGAAGTGATGTTAAACGGCCGTCAGGTTAGAAGCAATGGTAGTCATCATTATTGAAGAACTCCCTTTTCGTTAGATGTAGTTCAGGGACTATAATTCCTGAGCCATCGTTAAAGCTCAATCTGGTGAAAGATTCCAAGTTTCATAGTGCTGGAGCATGATGACGATTGTTGTCGATTGAACAGACATGGGGAGGCTTGTAGTTATAGATCGATAAAGGTACGCTGTGGGCTTGTAAAGATTCTTTATATCGTCCATCGTAGAAGGAACAGCTGGTCATCCATTTTGGACAAGGACATTTACTGCCACAATATCCGGAGTTCGGAGGTAAAGGAATCGTTACTCTGATGTGCCCCAATGGACACTGGATTGGAAACCAATACAGTCTCCGTTCCTTACTATCTCCTTCGGTACTTGCCAAGGCGATTTCTTTTTCCATACATTAATCTGCATTAATGATTTTCTTCGCTACTGATGAGGTAGAGCATCGGTTGTTGACGACGGCCATTTCAGATGAAGCAAATCCGATCAAAGCTGCTGGAAAGGTCACACATGACACAGTAAAGTTGGGGATGGCATTCGTTTTTGATCGTGTGGTCATCGTATGATGTGGTTCTGCGGCTACAGAGATTTTACAGTGTCGATTTGGTGGTTGTTGTTCTTTTCTGCTGGATGATTACACTTCGATTGGACTGATTAAATTGATTGCTCTTGTAATGATGTTTTTGTTAGCCAAACGAAGATTGACAGTACGTTGAAATTCATCGTTGGAGCCAATTATTTGTCCAAGTTTCCACTGTCCACGTTTCACAGAATCGTCGTGAATTATGACGTAGTCTTCAAGGCTTGGTTGTGCATCGATTTCGAGACGTGCTTGGAGATGACTGCGTTTGTATTACTCTCTCAAACTGACCAGATACTCAGCTTTCCATCGTTTCCACAATGAAGTGAGGATCTCGTTTGTAGAGTTCCACATTTCAATGAGGTCTTCATGGTTTGAAGGTCAATGTGTGGAATGAAATCTTCGATGAGCTCGATGCATGGCATAGAAATTAGTGCTGTTGGTCGAAGAAAGTCTATTGGCCTCAGAGGGTGATGAGATTGCTTGTCGGACACGTAAATGAGCGGTCTTTAGTTACAAATGGCTGTACATTCAGCTGTGAGGGTTTTTAGCGTTTCGATATCGAAGATGTTGTTTTTGATGGCGTTCCGGTAAGCTGCTTTGAAAATTCCCACCATTCTTTCGTAAAGCCTCCTTGCAAAGGGGCTATGGCTTGCGATGGAATGGAAGGAGATCTTGTTGTTTGCGCAGTAGTCCATGACGTTTTTATCTTCTGGTTGCTTCCTAAACAATTGCGACTGGAGGTCGTCGAGTGTTTTGAAGACTTTGGCGTTGTCGCAGATCATCCATTGTGGGAACCCGTTTGTCGCAACGAATCGCCGAATTACATGGAGAAGTGCTGCTGTAGACATGCTGGTTACTATCTCCGTAAAAATAGCTCTAGTATTCAAGCAGGTTATCAAGATGATCCAGTATTTGGATGTAGTCAAGTTATCAATTCTGAAGTTGAAGGGTCCCATGTAATCCATACCGGATCGCTGGAACGGATACTGTGGTTTCGTTACTCTTTGTTTTGGATGAATAGGGAAATGAGGTAGTGCGTACGATTTCGATTTCGCCTTTTTGCTCATGTAGCAGTCGTTTTGGAGTGTTTTCTTCACCTTTTGACGTCCTTTGGGGATCCAAACTTTGGTGCGTAATTCACAACGTGTTTGCTAGATTCCGCAATGGTGATTAGTAAGGTGAATATGGAGAATATAAAGAGACGTGATGTAGCTTTCTCGAAGCATATAAATTGGATCCATTGCACTTATAGGGAGATTTGCGTTGCTCATTCTTCCTTTGCTCTTCCACAATGAGGTGTTATTGCAAAGATATAAGTTCAGTTGTTCCTTGATCGTTTCGCTTGGTGGATAACTGAATTGTGCTTGTCGACAGATGAATATTTTTGCAGTACAAAGTAGTTGGTTCTTTTTGTCAGAGAAACGGTGTTTTGCCTTCGAGGATTTCTTGACGACGAAGAGCAAGATGATTATCGCAGTGTTGAGAAATCGTAACCATGAGCTGAATCTTAATTCATCGAACAGTGGAACATGTGCGGAATCGGTGTCAGACGTAAGGAAGCAGTCAACAACTTCTCCATGGGGAGAAGCGAAATGAGTAATATCTTCTGGCCACGTTTCTTCTTGATCAAGAAGATATTTTGGTCCATGGAACCATTACTCGGAATGGAGAAGGTCTTTTACTGCTATTCCTTTGCTTCCTATGTCTGCTGCGTTCAGGTTACTGGGAACGTAGCGTAATATGTCCGATGGAGCGTTTGTTCGTGTAGTGTTCACTCGGTTGTTGATGAATACTGGAAGTGATTTCTCGCATTTCGACCACTGCAGGGCGACTTTGCTGTCCGACCATATGTAGCACTTCTGGATTGGTGTATTAATCTGAGTTTTCAAGAAGTTGGTAAGTTTTGCTCCTATGGGTAGTGCTGAAAGTTCAAGTCGAGGAATTGTAGCTGCCGCTTGAAGTGAGGCTAATCTTGATTTTGACATTAAGAGTGATGCGTTCTTCTTAGTTTTATCTTCGTAGGTTACCAGGAATGCAACTGCTGAATAGGCGATCCTCGGCGCATCCGTGAAGACGTGGAGTTCGTAACATAGGTTCTTCGAGTCGCCGAGGTGGAGTTTTCGGGGAAGTCGAAGTTCTTGAATTGACTAAGTTACGAGAATCGATTTCTACTCCTCCAAAAGATTGTTTGACAGAACTGCGTCCCAATGAAGTTCTGTTTTCCAGAGCTTTTGGACAAATGCTTTCGAAATAAGAGTAGATGGCGAAATCCATCTCCATCAAGCGGATCATAGATGCTTGCTACATTCTTAAGTTCTTTTCTTTAGTCCATGTGGTAGACGTTTCTGGTGGCTTTGGAAGAGAAAGTGTGAGTTCGTCACTCGTAGTGTTCCATTTAAGGCCGAGTATCTTGGAAATTTCGTCTACCGGGGTGTGTTAAGCTTGTTCAATTAGCTTATTGAATGCTGCATCGTTGCTGTCGAACTCTCGAACGTTCATACCTGCTTTCCGGAAGATTTCTTTGGTTTCTTCATACACCAGTTTTGCATCGTGGCTTGAGTCAGCTTCCAGGAACAAGTTGTCGACGTAGAAATTCCGAAGAATTCTTTGCGCGAGGTTTGAGGAAGATTTGTTGAGATAATAGTGTATCGTGCCGTACAAATGGTGAGGAGATTAACCCAAAAGGTACTTTCTTGAAGGCGTACGTGACGATGTTGCTCTCCTGTACTCCAAGTGTAGGATCTCGAAGCCATAGAAAACGCGTGAGGTTTCGACCATGAGGAATGCTTTTTCTATATCTCCAATGATTAGAATGTTCATGAATCGGATTCTAGTCAGGATTCCTGCTATTTCAGGGAGCAGCACTGGACCTCTGAAAAGAATGTCGTTGAGACTTTTCTTTCCTTTCGTCTTAGCCGAACCATCTTACACACAGCGTAATTTGTATTCTTGCTGCTTTCAGATATGACTCCATGGTGGGGAAGGTAGTGGCATGTAGATGAAGTGTCGCCTTGTTTGACTTCTTCAATGATGCTTTTTTGTAATTGATCTTTGATGATGTTGTGGTACTTGTCGAGTAAGCCGTAGTGTTTTTTGAGAGTGTTTACGGTGGACCTGAGCCGCGACGTTGCCATATTGAAGTTAACCAAAAGTTGTGAAGTGTCCTCTTTCGAGGGCAGTCGAACCATATAACGTCCTTCTTCCGGGCTGAAGCACACAGTGTCGTTGAATTTTTGGAGACACCTTTCGCCGTCAGATTGAGAGACATCGTCAATTATTCCGACGGATTCGAGCGACCAAAACTTTTGTAGCAGTTCTTCCAATTTGTGGTGTTGAATTGGGTTATCCAGCGTATCGATACAGCTTAGCGCCATAGCAAATTGATGAGTATGGAGAGGTTTTCCACTGATGATATTTCCGAGTCTGGTATGGACGAGATCGTATCTGTTTGGAAGTTTCTCTACATAGAAGTTATTTGACATTAGGAGCTCCCAGAAGTAATCACTGCCACAATCACAATTACTAAACCTCGTTGAGTGGTGGTGCTGCAAGCTGGCATATCTACACGTATGTGGTCTTTCGCTAATCCCATTTGCATTGGCTGGGTAAGAAATGACAGTGTGCGGACCTTTAGCATGATGCTGTCATCGTTTTCTAGTAGAAGACCGACGGTAGTCCTCGATGACGGGTGAATTTGGTCTTCATCGTTACGAAATGTTTGCAGTGAGAGAGGTTGTTCTTCCTCTATCTTCAGATTTAAGTCGGTGGCGATTTGCTTTTTGATCATCGTTATGGAGGCTCCGCAGTCAAAGAAGGCAGTAGTGCGTATCCTTCTTAGTGGCTCATCAGGATTGAAGAGCGTGATAGGAGTACACATGAGGAGATATGTTGTCGGGGTAGTGAGAAAGTTGACGGTATTCGCAGCGTGGAGGTTGAAGATATCTTTGGAGTTGCTACCTTAGTCATGACGTTCTTGGACCGAAGTTTAAGCTTGATGAGAGGCGATGGGATATGGACAGTGGGAAGGCGGAAGCATCTGCTGCGATTGGGTATGAAGTTGGCTTCGATGAGACAGTGAGGAAGGCTGTTGGGTCATCGCTCGCTGTCCCTGGTCACCTTGTCTCGATGAATACTGAGAGCATACAGATGACGTCTTGAGCAGTATATACAGGAGCGTTTAGATGAGCACTCCCTGGTAACGTGCTTAGAAGAGAGGCAGTTGTAGCACAATCGTTTTGATTTGATGATCGCTATCCTGTCTTTTGCAGTTTTGTAAACGGAACATGTCGTCGAATTATGAAGAGTGCTGCAACTAAAGGAGCAAGGTTTCTTTTGCAGATGAGATTTCCATTTTGGAAGTGAACCTGGTCCTTGAAGGGAGGTTTTCTTAGCTTGGTGCTGTAGTAGCGCATATGCTGGAGCGTGGTGGCTACGATCTTCCATTTTTTCCAGTGTTGCCTCCTTCCGAACTATCTTAGTGAGGAGTCGAAGAAGTTCTGTCGGCACCAGATTTTCGGTATTTCCACATTGGTCGTAAATACGACTTCAAATACGTCGAGGAAGTTTATTTAGTAGAATTGCTCCAAGAGCGTATTCTTTTGAGCCGTCCTCGTATGTGGTAACTGACGTACAAGGGCGAACATTTGAGAGTAGAGAGAGAAAAGGTTTCGTCCATTTTTGTCGCAAGGTGGAAGAAAGGCTAGACGAGTGTAGAGAATATGCCTCGTTGTGACATGACCGTCGAAATGATTCTTGAGAATTTCGACGGCTACTGAATAATTCGCAGAGGTAACAGAGAGTACTTGCATCCACAAAAGGTAAATTGGAAGGTTCCACATGCTGGATAGGAGTATGTACTTGAACGGATGAAACAGCAGTAAGCTGTGGGATGGGGAATGTTGATAACGGTTCGGAGAACTGCTGGGAATTGGCCTCTGATTCCGTATAGGGTTCGAATTGTAACTGTCGTCGTTGCAGTTGTGTTTCGATTTGTGGACGTTCGTCGTCTAATTTCTGCAATGTAGAAACAGCATCATTGATAAGTTCACGGAAATCGCAATACTTGGAAATATAGGTGTGTAGAATGTAGAGTAGAAATAGAAGGATGCCTTCTTCTTCTGGATGGGATTCCATTAGTTTCTGCCAATTCGTCCACCAGCGGTTCATGCGGGAGTATACTCGAAACAGTGAATCGTGGGCCGAGGTGTGGCTTTCGTATACATTCAAGAGCTCGTTATCGGTTAGGGTCTGGATCTACGTTAGTTTGTTTGCTAAATTAGAATGGTGATTTTCTAACAACGTTTTCTTCTTTTTCGTAAAGGAAATTTAGGCTAAAGATTCATAGTTTTCTTTGCAAACGCGTCAGTTCTGCACTTGGAGAACATACAAATTTCATCTATGAGCGCTCTTTCGATACCAATGGAACATAGACACGACTTGGAATCATTACTCAAAGTATAGTATTCCTCTTGTATCCCCCAACAATTATCACAAAATGATGTTTCACATAAAATGAAGTGAATGACATCATCGAACCGACAAAGATAGCGTTCCACATGAGATCATTTAAACAGTTGGCTACTATATAGGCCGCTGTTTGCATTCACGTTCCCACTTTCCGAAGAACGGAGGAGTCGTACAGGTGAAAAGCAACGCAGAAAGTGAAAACGACTATGAAACGTTTGCGTCGTTCCATTTACCTTTTGCGAACCCATTCTATAAGTATCTATCATTCTATAGGTAGCCGGTGGATCCGTCGCACCTCCTTTTTCAAATTTCGTGACTGACACATGCAGACACACACACGTGACAGAATAAGCCCGTTATTATATATCATGATAAGATATATATCAAAGTAATAAGGATGGTTAATGAAGGATGAAGGGAACGTGATTGCGATAATATTATAATGAAGTTATTTAATTTATTTTATTTTTATTTATTTATTTAATAAATTGAAGTTATTTATACGTGCCAGATTTTATCATAGAGCTATATCAGATATATCAACCGCATAGTCTTGGGATCTACTTGACATAGCTCGTCCACAAGAAAACATGAGGACATTTCACATTTCTGCTATACCGTAGAGTCTTTTCGTCCTCTGTGGGTCCGCATGGGCGAAGGGGTTAAGTATGAATGTCTTCCTCCCGCCTTCCTTCTGATTGGATGATATCGCGCTTGATCTTCCTTACTTGCATAATCGAGTCATCAACAGAGGTTTCCAATGCTGGTCTTTGCAAGTTCTTTGCAACAAACGCGTGGGCTACAGTTGACGGCTTTGCATCCACCAAGTTGTGTTGAGCTGCCTCCTTAGTTTTCTTCAAACATGTCGTGCACGGGATGAGCCAACGTGATACATCTGGTTTGCCGCGTGGACTCGATAAATTAAGCTTCAGAAAGCTACAGGCATCCTTCTCTTTTAGCTTTTTCCATGCGGAGTTCTAGCCCTTACAGAACAGTGTCACTTCTGTCCTATTCTCTGTAATGAAGTTTGTTAACAATCAGGCTCTTGCTTCAAATTAACCATCGATAAAATGAAGGCAAGAATCCGAAAAAAAAGTCTATGCTTTACTAAGGTGGTATGCGGCAAGACGAAAAGATCTTCTCTAGTCCTCAACGATAAAGTAGTAGAGTCGCTGTCGGAAGTCGAGACAACCATATCAATGTAAAGGGATTAGTGCAACACTCTCTTGAAACTGTATGCGCCGTCAGCTCTTGACCTCTTGACCGCCTAATGACCTAAAGACGCAGCGAGCAACCACCGACAGCTTCCAAACGTCGAAGAAAGGAAACTCCGTTGAAGACCACTAAATTAGCGCGAAAATTCTAAAATCTATTCCTCCGTCTGTGTTTCGTGAACTAGCGAGGATCATTCAGCCAATATAGATTGGCGAAACTGTGCAGCCACGCTGACTCGTGGAGCCACGCTGTCATAGTTTCCCTCCGCAAGAAGTTACTCATCACGGATTCACTAAATTATCTAGAAGTACAAGAAAAATCTCATTGCTGCGTGTTATGTACAAAGTTGTCGAGCGGAAAATCTTACGAAACATCGCGAAGAAACAATCTGCGACAGCTAGGCTGGCCTTGCTCTTTGCCTATCTACAATTGAACAGAAGCTCATACTCAAGAGAGTGATTGAAATGTGGCTGCGGTATTTACGGCCAATACAGTTAGCCTTTTTAGACTTCGAAACAGCTTTCAGTTCTTTTCACTGTGGGCAGCCTTGTCAACGCGCCACACTGATTGAGTACAGGAAAGTTTGTTCGCTTAGTTGATAATACGAATCAAAGAACAAATGCAAGAATTCGTACACCACCCAAATGTAGAACGTTGTTTGAAGTGGTTACTAGAGTAAGCCAAGGAGAAGTATCAGGACCCTTTGTGTACAGTTTCGATATCTACGACGTTATGCAAGAACACTAGGGTAGCCTCCTGCCGATGTCATCCCAGCACCATAGGGATGCACTCTGACCGATCACGAGTATGCCAATGATACTGTGATATTCGCGATAAACAGTACGAGACTTCAACATCTTGTCGGTTTTGCATCGAAGTTAGCCTAATGGATTACACCGCAGATTACATGTAAACAGATGTGCGTCTTAACGAGGTCTTCAACAGGCCTCAGGGTAGACGGACAGCCGATTAGACTCGTAGATGAGTTCTGCCGCCTGGACTGTGTGCTGGAGGACAATGGTAACTCTGAGAGTGATATACAGCACAGATGGGCTAAGGCCTGTTCTTGAATCAACCCTTGATGAAGTGTTCGTAGCCGACTCTCATCGCTTTCGAAGAGAAGATGCGACACCAGCTACTCATTCTTACCCCTATCATGTTGTATATATCGAAGACGTGAACACTGCTGCCTACGGTGAGGGAAGAGCTTGATTGCATGGAGGAAAACTGTTTAGACGTTGAAAGAGGCTACAGAAAATCGCCTTCGATGACATCACAAAAAGACCGGAACACCGAATTAGTCATTGACTTCTGGGTACCCTTCAGGATTGAAGTTGAACAGTCCACCTGGTCGAAAATGGGAGTTCGCACCGCGATAGTGAAAGAAGACCTGAGGACTCGCGTGGATAAGCAGTTCAGGCGAGGCGTAAGGTTTCGTAGGGTGTGAAAGAGCGAAGAATGGATGGATTCTGTGCAAACTCTCGCGAAAGACCGAGAAAATTGGGCAGAACTATACTCAAAGATGACACATCTCAGCGAAGATGCGGGTATTCACGTCAAGCGAAAATATCAGCCTGTCAATCAAGTCAAAGTTATGTAAGTAAAGTCATCCGTGATTTGGTTGTTGAGTATTTTGGAGGATGCTTTGCTTCCTCATACCTCTATTTGCGGTAGAAAGAGAACCAGCTCGATAACCCGTTGAGGCTGGCTGCTAGTTCCATCAAGAAAAATTGAAAAGATTCAGAAAGAAGAAATTTCTACAAAGTGGGCACTGCTTCATTTTCTATTCGCTTAGAAGTTTTTTTCGACCTTTTCAGATATGACTCTAGCTTGTTTCGTTCGTATTTTGATGCATGAGCGGGAATCAACGTTTTAGCAAACACAATATACGAAAAGCCTATTTTAGTTGGGTCCAGGAATGGCGCTGCTAAGCAAAGCAAAGTTTAATTTACAAACCTCTCGCGACAACCGCTGTTTTGCATAGCGATCATGCATCGGGAATGACAAACAAAATCAATTAAATTTCTTGTAACTGTAGTTGCAAAGTGGTGAAGTTGTTATCAGGGTGATGCTTCAAACTAAAGGAGAACATTTGTAGAGAACATTAATTGTAGTACGCCTTCTGGCACCCAGTAATCCTCTGTGCACTGGTTACTTAATGTGCTACTTCGTAAAGATCTGATCAATTCATTTGTATGAATGTACTCGTCAGCGTCTTAGGGCTGCTCCAAAAGATAGACAAGTAGGTTCCTTTTTCGTAATGAATCATCAGTAAACACTTGAAAAAAACCACATTTAAAACATAGTTGCATGAAAAGAAGAAGGTAATCATAGAAATGTTGGAAACTGTAGAAATGACGTTCTATATTTGATAATATTGCCAGGGCTATCGAAAAAAAAACAAACGCAGTATTTTCTCCATTTTACAGCTGTTTTAAACCTTCTTCTTCTTCCTAGCATTTGTCCCGCGTTGTTGCAGGTTCCGCTTTTCTGCTTTTTGTCTTCAATTTAGTTCTATCCATTGCATCAACCGTACACAAACGCGCATCTATCATATCCAGCTTCACACAGTCTAACCAGCGAATCTTTGTCCTCCCACGCGGCCTCACTCCTGCAACGTCGAGTTTCAGAGCGGTTTCGGCAACAGAATCTTCCTCTCGCCGCAAGACGTGACCAAACCATCTCAGTCGCGCCTCCTTCATCTTCTCAGTGATCGGGACGACGCCGAAGATGGAATGTACAGTGTCGTTAGATACTTTCTCTTTTAGTGATACCCATCGTCCATTTCAACATCCGCATCTCCACAGCGTGCAACACTCTTTCCAAGGCTTTCGTCGTCGGTTAGCACTCGCAACCGTAAAGGGCAACAGGACGCACAACCGTCCTGTAGATCTTCGACTTCAGTCGAACAGGGACTTTCTTGTCGCACAGTACCCCTGTTGTTTCAAACCTAAAAACTAATATTACAAAAAATATTTGAAAAGTAAGTTTAACACCTAGGCAATTAGGAAATTCTGTAGACGCATTCGATATTTTTGGAGACTCTGGATGTACATGAGGCACTAGAAGCAACGGCGATAGTTGTAGATAGGCAGAAAGGCAAGAGCTGAGATAGTACGGCTCTCTTCTTCTTTGTTACGCTCTCGACCTTGTTCAGGTTTTTTGCATCGTTCCGGAGATCCGCGCGCTTGCTACCTCTATTGCAACGCTCCAGAAGCTTTTCCTAAACTCTCTCCTTATAATAAATACACAGCAATGAGTTAGGGTGTTAAGAAAGTATCTGCCGAAAATTTCGCAGCAGCGCAGATTTTTTAAAGATGTTCTGGAAGTTCCCGTTTTAAATATGTTATATAAGGACACTTCCGGTTGTATACACATGACATATCTGGCTCGCACTTCCTTGTCTATTTCATCCTATAATGGTCGAACATTTCACCCATATTCGGCACGTACTCCTTTACGAGTTGAAACCCATCGAAAATTAAGTCTAGTATTCGGCACTGAAGCCATTTCTGAGCGGTCTGCGCGCCTGGTTCCAGCGCTTCAAAGCCAAAAACAAGAAACTCGAAGATGAGCCTCGCTCCTATCGACCGACTGCACTATCGTTCGATGAACTGAAGATTCTGGCGGAGCAGCATCCATATGAAGGTATGCGGTATTTTGCTGCCATTCTTGGCTGTTCGATGTCCACCGTGAGCAATGGACTGCGATCTCTCGGAATGGTGAAAAAGCTCGGTCAGTGGCTCCCACATGGATTGAGCGACGGCAACCGCTAAAGACGCCTAGACATCTGCACTCAGCTGCTCTTCAGAAGCCGCAGATTCGATTGGCTGGACACCATTGTCAGTGGAGATGAAAAATGGGTCATTTACGTCAATCACATCGTGCGTGGTGCGCTTTCGATGAAATGCCGGATCCTTTCGTGAAAGGTGAAATCCATGAGAAGAAGGTCATGCTGAGCAAGTGGTGGTGAATTCATGGGATCTACCGTTTCGAATTGCTGCTGGACAACACGACAGTTGCTGCCGAGGTCTAGTGCGCTCAACTGCAAAGACTGGCCGACAAGATCCGCAGGGAGCACCCGAAGTTCGACAACTTTCGCCTGCTGCATGATAACGCGCGCCCTCACGTCGCGAAGAAGACTTCCCAGAAAATTCTGGAGCTCAGTTTGGACCCACCGTACAGCCCGGACCTGGCCCCGAGCGACTACCACCTCTTTCGGTCGCTTCAGCATCACCTGGAAGACAAGCGCTACGATGATTGTGACGACCTCGAGAGTGATCTTCGGGCTTTCTTCGTCTCCAAGTCGCCGGAGTTCTGCGCCAAAGGAATCCGTGATCTTGATGTGAGACGTTGGCAGAAGGTTGTCGATGTTGATGGAGATTATTTCGTAAAAATGAACGAATTAAAGAAGAAGTAAAATATACACAAACACCGATCACACGAGGATTTCGTATAAGTATTCATGTTATCTATTAGGTTAGGTTTAACTTATGGTTTAACTTAATTAGGTTTATGTTTGACCTATGTGCATTAAGGGCTATGAGATAAGACCTGTGCCTCTACGAAATTGCTCTAAACAAGATTCTCTAGACCCCTCATAGAATTCGCTACGACAACGAAAGAAAATGGTTGTTTGAAAAATGGCAGCGTAAGATCAAGCAAAAACGAACATCCAATCTGAAATGCCTTCAAGACACGAAGATTAGAATTTTAGAGGAGAATGGAAATTTTTCATCCTACAGGGTAGTTTGTTGTCAATAATCTAATCTATAATTTAGTCCGGACTGTGTGTTCAAGTCCACCGAGAGAGAAGGACAAAGTACGCTTGGCGTTCCAAAGTGAACATGACAACTACAAGAACAGTCTCGACTGGAACCGTAGATGATGATGGGGGGACTGTACCAGGATCCAAAAGCTTGTTTATGATAGTATGTTTAGAGTTCATAGGCTCGCTGCCCTCGTAGCAAAAAAGTCTTTTGGAACAATGTTTAAAGAGGATGTATAATGGCGTAAGAGGTGGGCTACAGTTTTGTGTTTTTTTTTTGGTCAAATATCCTGAGGTTTGCCCTGAATTCCAAGCCATCCGAGTAGGACGAATGTAGATGCAGTGGTAAGAGGTCAGCGCTACTACTGCGCATTCAATAGTTCGATACCGCCTAACTAAACACTACATATTCACGATACTAATGAATTCTACCATCCTTCTTTGGAAAGGTAAAAACAATGACTTGACATTTATGTTTTTTTGTTATGCCAATGAAGTTTAGGTGAAACATTGTTATTGGCGTGACGTTTCAACAAAATCATTTTCACGAAAGACGTGGAAATGGTTCAAGGTCTTTGATGCCATGCACATACCATCAAGCTCCTCCCTCTTCTTACTAAGCCTAGTTACTGTTTAAAAATTATTTTGGTGCGTAATTAAGTTCGGAAACGGACCGCATATTTCAAATTGCTATAACTTAGCTTCTGGAATTTAGAGAGATCATCGCGACAATAGAGCGACAGCGGAGACAAGCACACGAAAGATCAAACGTCGCAGGGAAAGACACACCCCTTAAGGCAAATCCTCATGCGCATCACTTTTTTCCAACACTGACGGTTACTGAACATGCTGTTTCTTCAACATACCGCATACTGTAGAGGAATTAACTGCGCATCAGTTACGCGTGGTGTATGAGTATATAACGCGAACTAACTTTATCAGGTCGCAGATTCCATCCTTCGTAGAGAGCCCTTCCGAGGTAGAAACGACTTTGGAAGTAGAACGAGAGCAGGTTGGACGAATAGTTCACTATGTGCGACAGTTGAAAACCATTTGCGATGCCGCCATTCTAGCGTTTCAAAATGTAGGTACCTTAATCGTCTGCAAGCACGCGCATCAAATCTGCTATGCTGTTCACATGACTTGGATCCATGAATTGCAACACTTCATCACTGCAATTACATTCAGCGCGATTTGCTTCAAGAACCACTGCTGCCTCGTTTTTCAAGTCCTGCAGGCGATCAAGATTATATGCGCGCCACGTTGGAAGTTTTCCACGTTAAAGAGGACGTATTTCGAGAAGCGCTGATGAGTTCTGCAGTCATATCGGCACACGATACTCAATTAATACGCACTCTGGAAGTGTTCCAGTTGATGCACGTGCTGTACCACCAGCACCGTTATACTACTCCGCTATACGAAGACTATCAACGCTTGCTTGTTCCACCTCAAATAGGTAACCTACCCACAGCACCAGAAACACTGCGTTGGTGGAAATCCAATTTCGAAAAACCCTGCGCACAACTATGACTTCAGATTACCTGCAAGTTGTAAGACGCGAAGGACCGCTTTTCCCGGAGGGAATATAGTAGACCAGCAACAAGTTCTGCTTTACCACCATCCGTGAGATCCGAACCGGTAGCGAAATTACCCGTGGTAGTCATTGCTGCCTCGCAGATTCTAACGCCAACTGAGCCCAGTGTGACTAAAGATGTGAAGAAGAAGGCCGCAAGAACAACCTAAGGTAAGTAAGAACGTGGTGGTATGGGGGCCCACAGAAGATGTGTCACCGCTTAGGTTAACATCTGCGCCATCTGTAGATTCCTCACTGGGTAATGAAAGTACTCCCAAATCCTCTGGGGCCAGTAATGCCCCTACCACCTCGAAAGCGTCTAGTGTAGTGACTAAACTCGCGAAAACCTTGGATTCTACGTTAGCAGACTTTCGCCGTTCTATTTCTTCTCAGACGTCCCATCAAGACATCAGAGTAGCGACGGAAGCAGGTAAGAAAGAATAGGAGCTAAACTCACCATTGAGTAAGTCCACGAGTCCCTCGATAGATCCAGGTTTACTTAAACAAAGTTCATCCACATCTAGTTCCATACGCGCAAAACCTAAGTCCCCTTCTCCGTATCCGTTGCTGGAGTACCGTCCAATCATTCGCATTTCGACGAAGGCACTAGACAAGATGAACCGCTGTTTAGAGCGAGAGAATCCTTGGACAGTGCTAGGGTACGTTCACGAGATCTGCCCTCGGTCAGATCATGTAGTGTGCATTCCGAACGCCAAGGTCCATCACGCCGAGAACCGTTGCACAGATCACCTTGTGCATTTTGCCTCGGTAATTCGCACTGGAGTGTGGAATGCCCAAATTATAGGATTTTATCGGAGCGAGTGTACATAGCAGAAGATTATCGCATTTGTTCTAACTGTCTTCGCGATCACTTCGGTGATTGCATTCGTCAATTGCTCTTACTTCCGTATGCCTTGCCATCATCCGGCTTTCTTTGCTAATAATCCGCATGTCGAGTCGGATATCGGTATGCCCGCAAGGCAGTTCCACCAGGAAATCACCAGACGGACTTACCAACGCCCAAACCAGGTCGGATTTGCAGAAGACCGCACGATTACCCGAGACGTCAACGTTTTGGACAACCTTCTCATTCATCATCATCATCTCTACGAGGGGAGGATATCGCTACTAAATCGAAGGTGGAACAAGAACAAGACCACTGATACCTGATTTAGACGAATATGCGGCTCAGACGAATACCTGATTTAAACGTTTAGCAAGTTCGAAGAGCGGCAGGATCAGATTTCGCCTTGATTGATTGTCGAAGGTGTCACCTCAGTAACTTTGTTCTGATTATCGCCTAACGTAATAATTCGCTTATCTTTGTGTTATAGCTCTGCAGATTGAAAGATTGACGTGGATATGGTAAAACAGCAGTTAGCCGTCTGATCGAGTTATATGAGGGAATGGAATCCCCATGTGTGTGTAGGATAACTTGTTCGTCCCTGCTGGAGATGAGGCGAATTCCTCTCGTCTTTCTTGCGCCATGTATATATTGTATGTAGATAGTTATCCTATTAGTATGTATTTAATCACCTTGTAAACTTTTAAGCCTTACGAGTCTTTTTACACTTTATTCACTTATTGTATTTACTTTATTACGCACATATTTAACCTTTGTATTTAACCTTTAGTTTTACTGCCTTAATTATGTTTGTATTTTGTTCACTTATTTACTTGGTAGTAGTGATAGTATTTGGTTAGTAGTTGTACCGCCTGTTGTGGGAAAGCATATGGAACATCGTATACGTAGGCTAAACGGTTCAGCCAGAGAGTTCCTGGAAATGTGAAAGCGTGATTTTTCTTTGACGATGTTATCTATTGTGGTATCTCTCAACCAAGGCCTAACAAAGTGGAAAAGTTTTCTTTGTACAAAATTTCTCCTTTCATCTTTTTTCTTTTCGGTCGTGAAGGTTGACAATATTAAAAATGAGGACTTTCTAAAAGGCCGGTCGTTACTCGCAGCCGATAATGTGCAGCTGAATAAGTTCCAGCAGAAGAGACTGCTGGCAGCAACAGCTGGATATATTCGATTACCTGTAGTCGCTAAGCCACGCCCACCAATCATCACGTCACCGATGTCGTGCGCCGTGCTTATATTGCATTTACGTTATAGAGCTGCCTTCTGAAGGGGTTAAAAGGACAAAAAGGTGCCAACGTAGACACTAAAAAAGCGTGTAAAACGAAACTGCTGAAAATAAACAAGAACGTAGGAAATTTCTAAAAGAACAAACAGCATAAAAGTATGAAGCTGAGGTTGTTGCAAAATTTTGAGCCTCACGGTTATTGCGTAACAGTTTCAGTGGTCGGAAATTTTGTAGTATGTTCAAAACACAGGACTGCATTGTGTTCCTTTCAAACCACCATTTACTCGCCGTCATTTTTTGTCGCTCTTCTCGCTGTTTGTCACTCTAGATTTAATCTATCTGGCACTTTTTTTCTCCTAAAAATCTTTTTTTTTTTAATTCAAACATCTGAGACTTTTATGCCCTTTTTAAGAACTACCTTTACGGAACCTGAAGTGGTGTGTTTGCCAGAATAGAAATCTTTCAGTCAAGTGCGGAACTCTTCAATCAACGATTCACTGCGGCACATTCGAACCCATTCATAACCTCACGTTTCAGTTAAGTCTTAAACTAGATCTATGTGTGCGTGGTGGGCTAACTTAAATTCGTCAAAGCTAAAACTGTTCGAACATCCTGTTTTGACGGTATTTATACAGTTTCTCAGATATAAAACAAGATAATGTCTTACAAAATAGCGTTAAAATTGAAAAAAATAGAAACCGAATTGAGAAATTATTAATCAAATTGATTTAAAATTACAAAATAGCAAAAATGAACAACGTTGATCAATCCCTTTGGGGACGCGTTCAATTTCAACTCAGACTTTGTTTGAGGTTTTCATGAAAGTGCGTGCAGCCTCACAATGACTAGCGGGGGCTAGCCGATGTGCCAAGTCAGTGTTTTTATCCTCCCAGATAAGTCTGGTGTACCGTCGCGTTCTCGAAAGTAGTACTAACTAATTTGGTTGAGATTTTGTCACGTTGTCGAACACCTCTCGTCGCGTCGATCATGGAATTATTAGAAAATGGAGAAATCTTGGTCGTGAAAGTGTCATGTAACTAAGGACTGCTTCTACCCCAACCGAATCGAAGGCTTTAGTAAAGTCAATGAAGGTGAGCAACACCTTGCAGTCTCGCTTTCTACTTTTATGGGTTTAGAAACAGTGTGTAAATTCCAGCGTTACCAAGAACTGTCACAAGAAAAAGATTCGCGAAGCCATGAAATACAGGAAAATTATACTGAATACATGATCGAGAGCTACAAGTAACCTAAAATTTCATTTCTGCATTCAGTCAGAAAGCTACTGGCTGAAGTTAACTTGATGTTTGATCCGTATGGTGACCCAGTCAAAATTATTTCATTGCTCAACAGGCAGAGAATCTGTTTGTTTGAGTATGGCCGTGAAAGTGAGTCTGTCTTAATGAATTTTCCATTTTAGATGAGCACAGTATTTAAAAATCCTACTTCTTTTTCCGGAGGAAGCACAGTCATCATGTTTCTTTGTAGTGGATACGCACAAAAAGGGCATAAAAACAAACTTTGAACAAATGTATTCGTTGAAGCGTGAAAGGGCTCGGATAAATTCTTTTTTCATAGACATTCGTTTGGTGCGCCTGCTAAAATGTACATTTACATGTGTCGTCAAAACCGTATGTGTATTGCTTTTTTGGCTGATATTTGGTGTCAGAAAAGCTTTTCTTCATGGCATCGATGGCAATATCGCTGTGAAACGAAAAAGTTAATGTGCCAATTACTGTTCAAAATCTCGTAAAAATCTTATTGTAATCGAAGAAATCGCTTTAGTTGTTCGAAGCTTTCAGTATCATTTCAGATTCAATTGACTTGGCAATTGAGTTAATTATGATGGATTTGAATTACAAGGCTTATTCATTGGAAAGGAGCTGGTGTAGCGCAGTCGGCAAGAGGTTTTGCTTTCTGTATGATCGATCGGAGGTTGATTCAAATCCGCCGTAGTGCTCAGCAAGTCTTTCATCCCTCTGAGGTCTATAGATTGGTACCAGACTTGTGTGGGAGGATGAAAACGCTGACCTGGGACATCCAACAGCCACCGTAAGTCATTGTATAGGCCAGTTACACGTTCGTAAACTTCAAACGATTCTTGATTGAAGTAAACGTGGTGGCGTATCCCAAGCGGACTAACTAACGCAAGACAATTTGTCCTTTACGCTTTATTCGTAGGAACAAATTAAAAATCTCAAGAGGCCGTTGTCTTGGAATAGAATGTTCGAATGCTTCGGTAGAGCTCAAAACTGCGCAATATACCCTATTCGGCATGTTTTTTGGTGCAGTCTATTCAACGCTTTGCCAAATATGTGGGAGGCAATAAATTGGCGAAACAGGGCGACCACTCTGTGTTGTATGAAAAGAACATCATAGTAGGACGAAACGCTCAAATGCTATGACCCCCCTCGGAACGTATTATCGACGATGCCATGAAAACGCTCTTTTCAGCATAGCTGGCAAGATCCTATTTTGCGAAACCGCAATTGTAGCTCGCAGATCTTAGAGGTCTTCCAGGTAAACGCTAAAGCTCCAAGAATAGAAAGAATAGATGGAAAGAAACAAAGAGTGCATAAATGAGTGCAAAAAGTGGCTCTTTATTAGAATCTTTAAGGGCACTTAGTTTACATCTTAATCAGTATAAGCAGAAGAATTCTATCACAACATGATCCGGTAATATCACGGCAACCTGAGGTAAGCGCTCCGACTTCGTGGTTTCTTTTGCTTTTTTAGATTGAGATCTGATCTCTAATGGGGTTATAATTAGTTTTGAAAGAAGCGAGTGAGATGATATTTACGAAATGTCCTGAGCTTTCACGCTCTGACGAAGGCGACGGGACTAAAATGATGCTCGCAATAAGTAAAGAATGTTGAGAATTTTTGGTCTTACATTATACACATTATACATTATATATATACACATATAGTATTATATTATACATTATACATATACATTTTACATTTACATTATACATATACATTGCCGACAAAAATCATAAGGCTCGGCATACATTAGATACTTAGATACTTAGATGGCCCGTCTTCACTCGACGTGCGGGCCCCAGCATCTCTTCCACTCGTTTCGTTCCCTCGCCATTGTCATCCAAGATGTTCTCAAGCTTCGCGAGTGACGTTGACGAGGTCCTTGAGCCGTATCCAGCTGAGCTCTCAGCTGGTCCATCCGTGCAGCGAACACTTCACCCCATCTCGTTGGCGGTCTCCCTCGGGGGCGTTTAGCTTTCACCCTTGGGATCCACTTTAGCGTTCTTTTAGTCCATCTATCGTCGATCCTTCTCATGATGTGACCGGCCCATCTATATTTTGCTTTCGATACATATTCCGCTGGGTCGCGAAGACGGGACATTCCTCTTAAGTCGGAGCTACGAAGACCGGCAAGGTGTTGTGTGCGCCGGTTAAACTTCAGGAGACATCTCTCAAGGACTCTGTGGGTAGTAAGTAGCTTCCTCGACGTGGCCGCGGTGTTTGCCCACGTCTCCGCTGCGTAACAGAGCGATGGAAGGACTGTCGAGTCGAACAGATGGGCACGAAGATCTTGGTCCGTCAGTTGGTCCGTAGCTTCCCTAACGCTGCGAATGCTTCCCATGCTGCTCTCATTCTTCTATTCAGTTCTTCCTTCAAGTCGTTTTCCATGTTCATAGAACGTCCGAGGTATACGTATGACGGAGTTTCCACGAGTTGGGAGCCTTCAAGTTGTACTCCTCCGTCCTCGCAGTGGGCGTTCTTCATGAACTGTGTCTTCTTTCTGTTTGTTCGTAGTCCTATTCTCTTCCCTGCTCCGTTCAGTTCGTTGAGCATCATTTCTGCTTCATTGGTACTGCCCGAAAAAAGAAAGATTCGTCCGCCAAACGAAGGTTCGAAAGAAATCTTCCATCAACACGTATGCCCCTTTCTTCCCAGGATAGTGATTTCATTATCCATTGCAATGCAGCCGTGAACAGCTTCGGCGATATAGTATCGCCTTGTCGTGCCCCTTCTCCTATGGGTATGGTGAGAGGGCGGTGGAAAAGCTGTATCCTAGTCGTGCATCGTTCGTAGCAATTGACTAATGTCCTCACATACGACGCGTCCACACCTTGATCGACCAGCGCTGACAGTATTGCATTCGTTTCTACGCTGTCAAAGGCTTTCTCATAGTCGACGAAGGTTAGAACAAGGGGCAGGCAGTATTCCCGGCAAACCTCTATGACCCTCGACACGGTCTGGATGTGGTCCAAGCAGCTGAACCCTTGGCGGAATCCAGCTTGTTCTTGAGGCTGGGCTTCATCCAGCGTCCTAGATATGCGTGTGAGGATGATCTTGGTGAATACTTTGTATAACACGCTCAGCAAGCATATCGGGCGGTAGTTCCGAAGGTCCTCTCGGTCACCTTTCTTATGGATAAGAACGGTTTGCGAGGTCTTCCACTGGTCTGGGAACCTTTCTTTCTGAAGATAGGATGTCATGTGCGCTGCTAAGATTACATAAAGCGGATGGCCACCAGCCCGAAGAAAGTCTGCTGATATAAAATCAGAGGGCTGTGCCAGGTTTCATGCTCTTGATAGCAACTCGTACTTCCGAAGGGAGAATCCGTGGTGGAGCTTCGCCAGTGGGGATGATTGGGCTTGACACAGGAGTTGATGAACGGAAAAGGTTCGAGTAGAACCTCTCCGTAATGATTTCCATCTCACGACGAGAAGACGTGCGAGTCCCGTCTTCACTCTGCAAGATTGCTAGCGGAATATTATATTCGCGGAGATCCCTGCGGCACTTCTTTAGACTCGTTCTTCTTTGTGCTGCTTCTAGAATCTTCTTCTGCCTGTACTTCAAAAGATCCTCCTGCAACGTTTTTCTGCAGCTAGTGTTTGCTACTAACCGCTCAATGTGCGATGCATTCGGATCAAGCCTCAAAGCCCTTCTTCTTCCTAACAATTCCTTGTTGGTCTTCGAAATTCGATCCAAGTTTGTCGTGCGCGACTTCGAGGCACGTTCAGCACAGGCTCGTAATCCTCTGAGCAGCATCTCGTAGTCCATGCTTGGGTCCTCCTCGATGTGCCAGTCACCTTGGGACAGGGAGTCCTGAAGTACGCAATCGTCGTAGACGACTTCTTTTCTCCTTCGTTGCCGACAGCAGATGTTCTTTTCCATCGTGTGGCTAAGTCGCATTTCTGAACGAAGGAAAAGGTGATCAGAACCACTACAAAAGTTTGGTATTACTGAGAAGTCAAGTAGACACCACCTGTGGTTGCTGAGTATGTGGTCGATCTCACGAGTCGCGCCATTGGGCGTTTCCCATGTCCACCGACAATGATCTTTCTTCATGAAAAGAGAGTTCCCATGAAAGAGGCGAGCGGCGGGCAAGCGGCGGCGAGACGATTGCCGTTTTCATTCCGGTCCCCTAGTCCAAATCTTCCAATCCTGTATTCCTCTTCTGTGGCCTTTTCTAGTTTTGCGTTGAAGTCTCCGACAACGAATTTGTAAAAGGACTTCTCGTTGCGGACTACTTCCTCCAGCTCCTCGTAAAACGCGTCCAATTCGGAATCATCAGCTGCTGATGTTGGTGAGTAGCAGTTGATGATACTGATGGATTTTTGGCGCAGAGGGCGGAGGCGAAGAATGGCCAGACGAGGTGACAGGATCTCGTGAGAATCAACGAGATGGACGACAGATGGGTGCACAACAAAACCAACGCCGCCTACATTTCGCGACGGAACCTTCTCTCCACGAATGACGAGTGTACCATCATTCATCTGTCGTACGTCGCTCCTTCTGTACTTGGCCTCCTGCAGAGCAAGGAAATTCACGTGAAATTTGATACGCTCTGCAGCTTCGAGAAGGACATGCAGGTCAGCGTCTGTGGAAACTGTTCTCGCGTTGTAAGTACACAGTCTGAGACAGTCTCCATGGCGAGTCGTGCGTGTGTTGCCTTGGTCCAGAATCAATGACGTCCTGAGCAACCTGAGATTTGATCGCCTCTCAACGCCATACCGTCCGACGTCTGAGACGGCAGGGCCCAGTGTGCAGGGTACTGAGGCAGTGAATATGCTGGAGTGGCAAAGAGACTTTTCCCCAAACTAAGCAGCCATGCCACGGCGAGCTTAGCTTTCACCACAGGTCGTCGCCCAACCTATATGGATCAGGGAACCACATTGCGACATTTTGCCAAGACGGTGGTGAATCTTAGCAGTGGTTTACTCTTAGCTAGGCTTCCGATTCCGAGAAGTCGGAATGTCGGATGCGTCGAACCCCTTCTTAGCTTGGAAGATCCCGCCGGAGGGCGAACCTCCGCTGTGCATCGCAGTTCGACGCCCAGTGTCACCTCCAACCCACTATGAGGCGGTAAACCGTTGTGGAGGCGTCATACATTGTCGACAAGAATCTTAAGGGTCTCATCATATAGTTCTCAACCTCCCCTTGCTTATACTGGTGAAGACATCAAGTAGGAATGTCTCCCTCCAATCTCTCCTGATCTGATAACTTCCTGTGTGCACAATCGAGTCATTACCAGAGGTTTCCAACGCTGGTGTTCACGAGTTCCTTGCACCAAAGGTGCCGGTTACAAATGACTGCTGTAGACATAAACAGCTTGTATTGAACCTGTATCTCAGACCCCTTCAAACGTGGTATGCACGTCACAAGAACTGGCATGGAGCGCAAACGTACTAACCGTCTGAGTTACTACCCGACTTTGGAAAATGACGAGAAGCAAACGCTCCCGGTTGGTGCACATATCCCTTCTATGCTTCACCTAGGAACGTTAGCACTTGTTGCTCTGCGTTGCTGCTTTCCTAGTCATCAACTTACGGAGTCATGCAATAAAGTCAAAAACGTCCTAACTCTCCTATGATGGAACATAGGATACCTCTCACTTTGACAGTGATACACCCAAATGCGGCTACAAATTTCGAAAACGAAATTCCCATTGTGAGTATTCGCGAATTACCTACATTTTAGCACTTGATCAGAGGTAGCAAGAAGGTTTGCTTCTAGCCGAGCCGCATATCCTCTTCTCAACATTGACAATCAAAATTATTTGCGGAATTTAGGCAAAAGATAGGCTTCGAAACCACCATAAATGTGTTTTAATCCAAGTTTGATAGTCTTTTACGAACATAGATGGTCTATCACATAAAATCACTTGACGCTTACCGCTCGGCTGCGGTAATAGCAGTAACAGAAATCGCTTGGAAAACCACACGTATTGGAAAAAAAATCATGGGTGTAAGACATCTGCGTTACTGCTTTTCCCAGGCAACATTAGGTTTCCAAAAAACTGGAAAAATGACATACCCAGTATCCTCCAATACATGAATCGCTTGTTATATCCATCATTTTTTTCAAAATTACTTTAGCTGTGAACATTCAATGTTTCGCAATTTACAACCATCTCGGCTTCATCATCATGTTGTTAGATGAGAAAAGTTTGAATCCGACAATTTCATTCTCCACTTATTGTAAGGTTGCGAATAAAAGTTGCTCTAGGACAGCCGTTTGAGAATTCTTTTGCAATGCTTTACTTGTTCATGAGAAACGTGATCGAAAACTAATAGCCAAGATTAAGTTTTCAGTCGTGCACCTCTACTGAGATGGTGTTGCACAAAGTGCATCCCTGCATGAGTTCAAGCATGTTAAGCAATTGGAGCCAACCATGTAGATGTGCTCCCCGATAATGTTTCCACTGAAATTATTCGGCTTCAATACTTGTTATCATTACCATGTCTTCTAATATCCATCTCTTTTTTTATCCACTCCTAAGTTTAAAAATTTGTTACCGTGGGTTGTAGCGGCACACGACGAACGTAGAAGAAGAACAACGGCTAACTCCACATCCAACCTTGTAAGTAGTAGCCCATGCCATCTATAATAGTGGAAAATTTCTGTCTCTGTTAAGAAGTTCTATTTACTGCCTTCTATTACATCGCACAAATGCTATCACAAACAGCTCACAATTTGGCTCTATTTACTACTGAAAGCTACCTTTAAGAAATAGATATATGGGGAGTTACAAATGCTCGTTACTTGCAAAGCTTTCTTGGAGTAACGTCCATTCCTTGCGCACTCTTATCAAAATTAGCTGGCTCCTCAAAAGAAAGAAGAAATTTTTCAAAGACGTGTCGACTCAAGGATTGTATTGTAATAAAAGTTTCGCTGTTCTCAAAACTCGTCTTAGCAGCGACCTCTCTGTCACTCTTCTACTAAACTGTCTCTTTTTTGTTTTTTCTCTCAACATCATCCTAATATTCTACCAATCCTCCTTCAAACATTTGGTGCGATACTAACAGTTCTGTAATTACGAAGGATAATATTGAATTTGTTATGGTAATTAGATGACGAGCTTGTCACACGTACTGGTAACAAGCGCAGAAAGCTGGCTAGTCAATCTTCATCGATAGAAAGACTTTAGGTACCTCTTTTACTCGAGTCCTCAATAAATCTCTAGAATTTTTTAAACCTCAGGTTTAAAAGATTCTAGAGATTCTTTCAAGCCTTTCAGAAATCGAGAAAAAAAGCCGCTAGAACCGTTGTGGTATGTTGGTCTGACCTGATACTTTTCGGGAAATTCACGGTTAAATTCACACATAAATTACAACAGCTTCGTACATATGTGATCCTTTTTATTTTGTTACCGAATCATTGACGATTCATGTTGTAAATTGATAGAGTGTAATAAACAATACCAAACTATTTCTCCACAAAACACACGGCCCACCTGAGTAAATTCAAGGGGAGCGTTGGACCTTGTATCCAGAGTCGATGTGTACAGTAATTTGGCGTTCAATCCGTTGATGGAAATTTGGTTCCACCATGTTTGCATGGACTAAATTTATTACAAAGAACTAATTCTTTTTTTTTTTACAAAAGACGACAAAAAACGGTGCGGACTCACTCGTGTCAATGCGTCGGATATTGCAATTGTCGTTGATTGAATAACATTAGTGTTTTCACCGGAGTCCGGGCGAGTAGATACAGCAGATTTGGTGAGAGCACAAGTGTTAGCGTATGCTTGTGCTTTTGCCTCAAGCGCTATATCGTACCTCTGTAACGTCGGTTTGAGAAGACTAGAATATGTGTGTATGTAGGACAAATTGTAAGAATTAACTTTCGAGTGCTAAATGTTTCACATATGATAGAGCTTATTTTGTATTTGAGTCTCTCTTTCATAATATTCGCCCTCAATTTGCTCATGATATTTATGAGGTGAGAAACTGGCAGTTCACCGTGGGCACGCGTAGATCGACACCACATATCGCTGGGATGCGATGGACATAAAGAGACTTGTACACGAATAGAATTTTAGGGGATAGCACAAAGACAACGTTCAGTTCAAATTCCTACTACGCCTTTAATTTTAACTGTTCATCCTCACCTTAAGTTTATTATTGATGTACAAGAGCAACGCAAACGCGCTAAAATGAATTTTTGAGTGTTTTATAGACGTGCATAGAATATGTCCAGCAGTGAGGCGAATCCTCTGATTCCTGTCTACGATTATACCACTTATCGCTCACCATCCTTAACATATTCGTGGCTGGTCCAAGGTTCGGCTTTCCTGGTTTTCCATTTCTGATGGCCCCCTGAGCAAGCAACGATCTACAAACATCAAATTCACGTGTGTTTAGTGTTTAAATATAAAGGAGTTCATCTGAAGAAAAATTCCGTTAAATAGAAAGATTATCTGAGTTCATTTTAAAAGTTGAGGTCATTCTGGAATTTGTTTTAAATGTCGTTTTTCGTTTACGGCAACCAGCCATGTGTGTGCTGAAGTCAACTATGTGCACAAAATACCATATCTTTGGTCCTCATCATCTCGTAGACAATTGAAATTTTCCAATCGCAGAAATAAATCGCATTTCCGACTTTATTTAATTGTGCTTTGAGTTTTTGGCAGCGTTCTTTTTATTTTTCTACAGCTGAGGAAGATAGCGAATATTTACCTATCTGTGTTATGCTTATCGACTACCAACTGTCGTATCGCATCGGTCATCACGCCACTGGAATCTGCCGGTGTAGTCACAGAAGCTGCAGCAGTGGTTTGAGAAGTCGTAGCTGCAGCAGTGGTTTGAGAAGTCGTAGCTGCAGCAGTGGTTTGAGAAGTCGTAGCTGCAGCAGTGGTTTGAGAAGTCGTAGCTGCAGCAGTGGTTTGAGAAGTCGTAGCTGCAGTAGTGGTTTGAGAAGTCGTAGCTGCAGCAGTGGACTGAGAATTCTCAGCTGTGGCAGTAGATTGCGAAGCCGCAGACGAAGTTTTTGCAGCAGTAGATTCTACGGTGGTTTGGGGTTCAGTTGTTGCCACTGTTGAAGTGCTATCTGAAAGCAGTTAGCTATCTGTCGATTGTCTTATCTTTGATTCAGGTATTAATCTACTCCTAAGTATTGCATTTTAAGGGGTTGCTCAAAAGCTAAAAAGAAAAATAAAGAAATGGTTTTATTGGAACGATGAAGAAATAACTCATTCCTCTGGAAAACCACAGTAAGTACGGCAATACTTAACTCACCGTTTAATGCTAACAGAGACGTAGTGCAGAGGTTTAGATGAGTATTGCAGAACGTACTTGAACCAGGTATTGCCTTTCTACACTGAGAGTTACTCGTGCAACCGGTCGATTTTTTTGATGGCGAATAGAGTGGTTCTCCAATAACTGGACTAAATAGTAGGAAATATCAAGAAAAAAAAAGAACAGCATTTATTACTTCAAAATTATATTCACAAATCATGTGTTGGCACACGGAAATTTATCATCATTTTCAAGATAAAGACGAAAGTTTGATTCTCAATAAAAATCAATGGGAAACATAGAATAGAAACAATAGAAGTTTAAAAAACGAACATTTTCATGTGAGCTATTATTTATTATTTATCCAGTAGTTTTTATTATTTTTTTACCTCTCACTGTATGCGCAAGTGTATGCAGTTCTTTTCGGCGGACAATAAGTTACTGCACATCCCAACGAGATCGATCTCTTGTAAACAATCTAAATAACGTTCAGATTATATAAGTTATTCATACTAACGACTCTCGCCTTCGCCAAAAATTTTTCAGTAACAGTGAGAACAGTGCAGAGCAAAGTTATGTATTGGAGAAGAAACTTTAAAGATTTTTATAAGTTTTATGTGATATTCAATATCTCTAGATGCTACACAAGGCTCTTTAAAAAACAAGAATGTAGTTGGCCTTAGTTTTCCTAATCTTTCTTCTTTTAATTTTCCTTCCGTTTTAAAAAAAAAACCTTAGATTTTTTTTAAAGTCATGTACTAGATTAGCTCTGCACTTCTTTTAGTGTAATGGAGCAGCACATAGTAAAAAGACTGTAGTTTGTATTTTAAGTCAAGGAAAATCTCCCTGGAAAGAATTTAAAGGATAGGTCATAATTTTCTACATAGGTTGTGGAATATAGTTTAAGAAATTGAACTCTAGTCATAAATTCTTTCTAAATATTGAATAAAGCCTACTCTTGCAAATGGTGCAGCATTTTCGTCCCCATAGATAACGGTGCTTTTGTTGAAATTAACATTGTAACGCGAGTCCTTCCATTTCTCCATCAATTGTTTTATGTCCTCTACAGCATCGTCATCAGAAGGTGTGCCAGAGTGCTTACGTATTCTAGATATCACTGTTATTTCATCCAATTAAAACTGAAGAAATATTAAACAGCTCACATCTCGTAGTTTATAGATTTCCCCGCTATGACTTTTGACATCTCGCCTGGGGGTATGCATGCGCGGGTAAGCGCTAAAGCCAGTCCTTCCAATTCGCAGTTGTATGACTGCAATATCAAGCATCGCTGTCTGTGATAATGATAGATTATTAGAGAACATGACGTCTATCACTTTGAAGACGCGCCACGGATACAATTTCAAATTCAGGCATAGAGATTATGAGCATGTATGCGGCTTGCTGGATCTAATCGGTGTATTCCCAAAGATAGATCGTACAGTCGATCCATAACGTAGATGCGAGGTGTTTGGTTAGACGGTATTGGACCATTAAATGCGCAGACGTAGCGGTGACCTTCCCTCCTACTCCAACTGTTAGGAATTTCACAATCCAGGCCAAGTTTTAGGAAAGTTGACAAACTAACAAACGAACATTTCTCACGCCCCTATACTGCTTCTATAAATATTATTACACGAGGGAAACGAGTACATGAACTCTAAACATACCATCATAAACAAGTTTGTAGATCCCGGTAAACGTCCACCGTAATCCTCTACCTTTCCAGTCGCAAGATCCTTTCTTATGTTGTTATGTAGATCTTGGAACGTCACACGTACTTTATCATTCTTAGTCGGTGGATTTGAACACACAGTCCTGACTGAATTACAGGAATTACTAACTGCTCTGTTAAATGGAAAAATTCCACTAATGTCTATTTCTCAGATGTTAGAGGCGGTTTTCGATCCGATTATGCCTTTCGCTAGATCTTACGCTGTAATTTTTCAGATCATTCTCTTTCGTCGTCGAAGCAAACAATTATTCTAGAGAGGCCTAGAGAAACCTGTCAAGAAGAATTTCGTAGGGTCACAGGTCTTCTCACTTATCCCTTGGTCCACGGAGGTCAAAATTAAACCAAATTAAGGTAATTAGTTAATTGTAGAGTCAAACCTAAAACTCAAAAGTCTAACATAATCTAATTTTTTACATTTGTTCCTACATTACTGCGTTTTTATAATTTTTTTGTGCGCACCTAACATATTTCATAGGAAAGGAGCTCAAAAAAAAAGCGTCTTAAGCTTTGCAATAGAGCAAGCATGCGCACTTATCTGGAACAATGCATGAATGCAAAGGAGAACAGAACCATACTGTTAGATACAGAAAGCGATTTTTCGGGTCTCCAACATTTTCTGTTTTCACGAAGCTATAATTTAAATGTGGTTCTTTTTTTCCAGGTGCTTATAGGTGGTTGAATGTGAATGACGAACCTACTTGTTTATCCTGTGGAGCAGCACCGTCGACGCTTACGAGTACCTTCAAACAAATGAACTGGTCAAATATCACGAAGGTGCACGTTAACTTACCAGCACAAAGATGAGTATTGTGTACCAATAAACAATAAGTATTGTTTATAATGTACTCCTTTAAAACTAAAGCATCACTTTGATAACCACTTCATCACTTTAGATTAACAGATGCAGGAAATTTATTTGTCCTTGATTACCATCCTTGATGGCAATATTCTGATGTTCCAAGGCCAAAGATCCTGCGTTGACAAATCTTATGTGGATTTTTTTTATTGATTTTCTTGAACTGTAGCCAAGATTGGTATTGATCTTCTTTATTAGACAACAGCTAAGACATGATCTGTAAATCTGGATTCAACGTAGTGGATGGCCCAGGAAAGATCCCTTTCTGTCTACATTATATGTCTGATTATATGAGCAGAGCGGTACGGAGCTGTCTACGGGTCTAGAGAATGACGTGAGGGTTGTGGAAATACCTCCAGTGAACCTCAAGAGTCAGCTGGTACTTAAGTATGCGTATGATCGACTCTGCACAACTCCCATCTGCGTGGTTTGCCCGTGTGGCAGAGAGGATGATTGTATGGTATCAGGAGTAGTGTATTGTGTCACGTGCAGGTTGTGCGGTAACGATTACATGGGAGAAACGGGACGTCCACTGTATATTAGGATCAAGGAGCATTTAGATGCACTCACAAAATCTAAAATCTTCACATCAGTAGGAGCACACCGTAGAATGTGTCATTCAAACTCCGAAGTAGAGGTGGAAGTTAGTTCATTATCCTACGAGTCCGAGATCATAGCATGCAGAACTCTAGAGGCATTTTGGATCACAGCCAAAAGTCCACAAATAAACAAGAAGGATTAGAGCATTGCTATCACAAACGAGCTATCCCCATATCAAGGCCTATGCGGATTTTGATCTACGGGGCTAGCCGTGAGGTCCCTATATAAAACCTTTGTGACTCATAGTTGTGATGCGTGGTGGTCTGTTGTTACCAAGTCCAGCTAATGAGGTATTTTTTCCAGGCTCTGACGAAGACGATAACGCCGAAACGTGTTTAGCTGTTGTTTAATAAAGAAGATCAATACCAATCTTGGCTATAGCTCAAGAAAATCAATTAAAAAATACGTTTCAACATGCCAAGATTCAAAGACAGTCGAACATGGGCAATACATATGTAGATTATTGTAGCTACTCAAAAACAGCCGTTGTCGCGAGCTGTCGGAAACTAATTGCTTGGCAGTGTCAGTCCGGTTATTTTTCAATCCGTCTGAAATGAACTTTTAGTATGTCGTGTCTGTACAAATGATTGATTGATGATTGATGATTTCTGCTCATCCTTTAAGTCACCTGCGAAAAAAGTTGGAGTCATGGCTGAGAGGGCTCTGACGAAGACGCCCGAAAAAACTTCTTAGCCAACAGAGAATGAAGTTGTAAACGCATTCTCAAAATTACTTTTTTCTGAACTATTCTACTATTCTTGATAAAACTAAAACCGGTTTCAAAAAGTTGCCTAGGATGGTACCAGAACTTTTCTACCACAAATAGAGATATGAGAAACCAATGTGCGCTCACAATATATTTAGCAACCAAATCACTTAAGGGTAGCTTGATTGCTTTACTTTGACTTGGTTGGGGAGCTGGTACTATAAACTGACGAAAATGCTCGCACCTTCGCTGAGATGTATCGCCTTGAGCATAGCTCTGCCTTACCTTGTTTTTTTTTTACCTTAACTGCCTAACCACGCCGAGTGTTCTCAAATCCTCTTCCATTACCTCAGTCTAGAACTTCCGTTTTCGGCAAGGTGGCGTCTTCCAACATGAATCCAGTAGAATACTCAGAAAACGGTGAACAAGGCGGTCTGTTGAAGTCCTTGTAATGTGAGCGAAGAAGGCGATTTTCTGTATCCACTTCAAACAATGCTGTAGTGTCAATGTTAACGCTTTCCACGTGTCATCCGCCGGTGCACTACATCGACTTCTGCGTAAAGCTCTTTATTGTGGCATACTCTAAGTCAAAATCAGTGTAATCGATTTTCGCCATCACTGTAGACGGCACTGCCCAATTCTCCGATATGTACATCATGATAGCGCAAATAGCGGGAAGGTAGTCTCGCACCTTGACTTCACAGCCGAAGGGAGTCGACCATGAACACTTCGTCAAATAGTTTAATTAAGAACAGGCACTAGCGCATCTGTGTCGCATACCACAGTTGGAGCTCCAATTGTTCCTCAGCATACAGGCCTGGTAGCAAAACTTATCTACGAGTGTAATTGGTTGTCCGTCTACCCTGATCAAAGAGACCTTTGAAGCTCTCAAAGAGACCCGTCTAAATTTATCAGGGCAGAGGCGTAGTCCATATGCTAAGGTTAACTTCAACACAAACTCGATAACATGTTAAAGTCTCATCTTGCTCTCCGATATCGCAGTACCGTCACCGTGCTTGACATGAGCCAAGAGGTGTCCTAATAGTGTCAGGATTATAACCGCAGGACACTGATCAATTTTCTTCGTACGATGTCGTCGGCAAAATTGAAGAGGAGGGGTCCTGCCACTGCTATTTGTCTTACTCCACCTCAAAGAACGTTAAACATCCGGGTAGCGCTTGAACTCTAGCAGTTGTTCTCTGATTCATTTTATCAAGTAAACGAACGTACTTTCCCGGTACTCCATCGGTGTGGCACGTTGACAAGGGCGCCCCTAAGAGAAAAATCAGCCACATTTCGTGATGATTTTTTTTTTCGTGATGTTTGACAAAATGATTCGTTCCAAGAGCAATTACATAACACGCAACAATGAGATTTCTTGAAAGTTTCTTGGATCCGTGATGGATAACTTCTTATGGAGTGGAGTAATGATAACATTTCTCTACAAATCACGAATCCTTTCTTCGATTCTTACTGAAAGGATGGAAATCGGCATTTATGAATCGCGAATAGAGTGAAAAGGTTCCAGCATTTCTGGACTTATTCTGTTGATCTCCACCAGACTTTTCACCCTTCATCATTTGGATACAGACCAGAACCTCCGACTCACTACGCTGACCATGGCGTACACCGGTCGTATGGCATGCTTGAGTTTAGGGTCAGACAGTGTCTGCCGGTTTAGCAAAGTGTTGAAGCGATCCCAACCCAAGTTTGCAAGGTTGCCTTATCACAGGCAGCGACTCCACTAGCAGTATCAAGGACTGGGGATCATCTTTCCATCCATCTTGCCGCTATACGTCACAGTAAAGCATGCACCTTCTTTGGGTTATTGTCCTCCCATGCCTTTTCAAACTCCTTCGTTCTTGATGTCCATTCATTTTCGCGAATTGGTCGCAGCTATCGACACTACATATCCTCCACATACGACACTCCTGAGTGAAATCATTAGTACTAAAACTATATCTGGATCTTGTCTCTGTAAACGCTAAAGTAATCTTCATCTTCAATTGTAGAACTGCGAGTGCTTCTTTTCCCGCGTCCTGGATACACTTTGTGAAGGAGTCTGCATCTTCTTGGCCTAGACTCCAATATTAACAGATACTCGTTTGCGAAATTTCTTACTGCACTCTTCGTCTTTCAGATCTGCCATGTCGATTTTCGGTCGAGGATTAACTCCTCGGTCACTTTGTGGAATCGTATCCTAAAGTTGAGGACTGGATGGAGGTCAGAGTCGAAAGCTACATTCTAAACAGCTCCAGATTTCTAGATATTCGACTGAGAAGTGTCTTACTTCAAAGCAGTCAGCTTGAGAGATCTCATCTTTTGCATGCGCTAATTTTCTCACGTCACAGGGGTTGATCCTTCACACGTAAGTTGACGGCGACGGCGATTCCTTTGAAGATTAGAGCGATGATGAGATTCGCTTGTCGACCAGACGGTAACCCTTATCCGAAGTGTGTTTAGCGGGATAGTACCATTTATCCAGCACATCAGAATGTTGTTCAAGTCCCATCTTCGCATTCACATCGATTCCGACAACCTGTTGACCACTGTTGCCTCCTGACTATCCAAGGCATCAACGTATTGACTTCATCGTGGTAGGCATTCTTGTTGTTTTTTCAACGAAACCGTATGTGCGTGGAGCTCCAGAGTTGCATCCTCTGCGGCACCCAGAGTTTTCATTCTCTGCGATCTCGTAGTCGTACAGAGGAGCATCTAGACGGAGTTGAGCCAAATTTCTCCACTAGGTTATTATAGTCGTTCCTCACAGCTGTACACCTTCTTTTCATCATCATCATCATCATCGCCACACTGGGTGGTGCAATCTCAGTCACTGATGGCAAACTGGTCTCTGATGTGTGTTTTCTAGTTGACTGCGTATTTTGGTTTGTTCGGAGTCTTCTCCTCTCATGTTCTCATTTCCCTCCATGTTGTGAGCCTTGGCGAGGTGCTGGACGACAGCACCTTTTTGCAATGTATGGGAATCTTACAGCTGTGCAAGCTGCAGCTTATACGTTCGAATGCCTGAAAAGAGGATGACCAAAAATTCTCCAAGATGGTCAAAGTTGGTAAATTTCGTGCATACGCAAAAATTGTGATTGGCATATGCGAAACCCTCAGCTGCAATGTTTCCACTGTCTCTAAAGAGGACAGTTGAAATTAATAGTATAGACAATTGCTTGAGCGTTTTGTCCACAATCCGTTCATATCTACAGTAAGATCTGTGAATTGACGCCGAATGATGATAAGAATGATTTTTTGGCATTCTGCAAGTCCCAGCTGGTAAATATGTAGAGGAATGCAAAAAAAAAACTAACGAAATCGATCATTGCTGGCAGGTATAATCTATGGATTTACGAACATTGTCAGAAATCATAGGAATCAAATTTCATCCAATTCCATAAGACATGACCCCAATAAGCGTCTCAGACAACGTAACACTTTGTCTGAGGTATCACCACAATCTGCTGTCTCTTATATTAAAGGACGAAATGGAAGTAAGACCTCTAAACCTCTAATACTTAAGAGATTTGATGGTAGTATAAAGAAAGTTCTGAAAGAAATCATTCAAAAATATTTCTTGTCGACGGAAAAGAGAAACAAAGGAAAACGAGTGAAGAATCGTGCGCTGCAAGCATAGCGTTCTCATCTGTAATTCTATTCTGTTCTATCTGTAGACATTCTGTTTTGTGTTTTGTGAATTCCATATATTGATGTATTGTATATATTGGAGTATCAACCTCTGTAGATATATTTTGCATTCACACATCTATTTATGGCCAGATATTACATTGAGGATAAAATTGAGCCAACATATGAAAAAATAGAACAATAGAAGCCGCATCCGCGTCTCCTACCACTTCTGTTGAAGGATTATTGGTCCCACTGTATGTCACTTACTTCTTACCTATCACGATTCGGAGAGCAGGAAAATTCAAACTCCAGAAGCGACTTTACGTTTCATTAATTAGCGATCTACCTGCTCGTAATGGTACAACCTTACCGATACTGCAGCTCTTATTGCTGAAAGCAGCGTACAGCTGTAGACAAACAACAGCAAGGCGATATTCATTTCCTGAAAATATAAATAGTCCTGCTATTGTTTGCTATGAAAAACAACGGCCATATTAAGGATTCTGTATCCATAGGCGAGAACCCTGATAATTACATCAACATACAATTACAAAAGTAAAAAGGATACAGGTTGGCCCAGGAGGGTGATATTCACTTCAAAAACATATGCAAGATCCTTGCACAAAATCTACCCCTTCACACTCAGCATCAGTTGCGATTCTTGCTTAAACAAATAAGAACATAGTTCATTTGGCTGTAAACGAGTTTCTTTTTCACCCATCAGCAACACAGAGAAACAACAAAAAAGAACTTGATTCTCATTTCGATGTTTCTGACTGCATGGTACCATCTCAAAATTTTCAGCTATAACTTTCTTCGGCTCTATCCAATGTTGCAGCTGCTGCCTAACAAAGAAGTGAGATTATAACGATCGTCTGTCTGCAGCAAGAAGAGATTCGCATTGCCTCGGACTCCGCATTTCGTGACTTCCAAAATTCCTTAAATCCTTCTGAGGGAGAGGTGTTTTTGTGCATCATCACGGAAAAAAGTTTATCTAGACTATCTAAATCAGCTCGTATCTGCGCGTATTGTGATGAGATACGATAGAAAAAAGGGTAAAGGTCTCCGTACTATGGTTTGATCAAAATTTCCAGGTTCACAGTTTAAAAAATGGTGCCGAACTTGGAAGCAAATCGATGTGATTAGGCAGATCCGCACAGACAAAATTGGTAGCAACTTCACTTCACTCTCACCGATGTATTGTAGAGGTCGCCAGTCACTTTTGTGTCACCGTGGTATAGGGTTTCTCCACACCTAAGTCCCTACTCACTTTTCTCCTTGCCCCGTTCTGGATCTTATTTGTTTGCGGAATGAAGACAACTTGTGCTTAGTGCTTGCATGCAGGTGAGGAGTTTGCCTGACCAGTAGTGAGCCTGCGTGATTAGGCTTCATAAGTGATAAAAAGGGTGCTCTGAACTCATATGCATACGATAGTAGCGAATTAGTTCCTTGTACGTTTTTTTTCCAAGCGTATGTTATAGCTGTCTCGCAAGTCACTACAGATGCTAGGCAAGAACTGGGCGGTGCGAAGCTGATCTTCCACAAAATGCACATGTAATGTTGAGTTCACGTATCTAAGTCATCGCGCAAGTATCAAGATTATGCAAATGAGGCAGGCACAAGGCTGAGTTAGGGAATGGATTGGAAGGTTTTTGGCTTAGATCTCTACAGACATCTGCGCCAAAGTTGAGAGCACGGAATTTCACTGTTTCAAACTACAGATTTTTACTCTAGTGGTTTCGCTTAGAAAGGAGGAATTTGGAGAAAAAAGAAGATCGATGTTGTCTCAAACATTGACAGCCTTTTATTTGGATTTTCTTTCTATAAAATTCTTAGAAACAAAACAAAAGTCAAATGAAGCTTGTATAGAAGAAAATATCAGTGTAATAAAGCAGTGAAATAGGAATCTTGACATTTTAGGAATGAGGATTACTCATAGAAAGAAAATTTCACTTTAATAAAAAATATAAAATAGATGTCTTGACATTTCTAGAATGACAAAAGATTACTCATCAAAGGAATGAGAGCGAAGAATACGTACAGCCGATCCTTCATGCTCAAATTAGCACATGTCGAACACTCGTAAGCAGACCTTTACATATATACAGTACTTAGTGATATACCGCACTTGCCAAGAACTGAAATTATTGCTGTAAACTGTTGCTAGATAAGAGCTGCACATCACCATGGTCTGAGATTTGTTTGAGTTAGGTCAAAAGTAATGTTTTCTGTTCTTCACAGACTCCCCAGTTCCTGTAAGTATCCGATTCTTGCTAGAAAATGTTTGGGATGTCTCCCGATGATAGTATTTGTAGCAACATATGTGGTAGAACCACGCGATCTAAATATGCGTTTTCCATACAATTTTCCTCGGTGCTTTCTATTTTTGTTTCATAAACTAGTTCCCTGTTCTTTTTTCCATCATTTGTTTTGATAGCGGTTGTTTCATAGTCATATTCCTAACAAATCCTTTTCATGTAGGGACCGATGAAGAGAAAGTGTCTCGATGGACACGCCTGAGATGCAAAGGAATGAACGACAGTTCAGATTCTAGAGCCGCAGTTCTTTCAAAGGAGATAGAGAGACAACTTAACGAGTTTCTTTCGTTTCGAAACAGTAGATACAAACTGTCATTATCAAACGAAAGGGGAGAATACGTGCCACAAAGTGTGCAAGCATCTCTCGCGTCGTTTGATGCGGAACTCCCGCGCCTGTTGCTACTCGTTGTTAGCTCCATCACAGAAAATGAAATAATGAGAACCGATAATGAGACGCTTTGCGTGTCGCACCAAGCCATGCAATGCGTTGTGGAGAAGGTTTAAGTAGCCAAAAATATGTCTAGAGACAATTGTTTGTTGAAGATGTAAGAACAGCAGAATATGGGCAACATCAACGGACCTGTGCCATTTTAAAGGGAATAGCAAAGTGCATCCAATCATTGGAGAAGTACCCAAGAAGCATAGACATGGAGATCTCCGAAGAACAGAAACAGCTGAAAATTAGCTGAAACTGTTACCTGTAGTAGACCGAGTGATACTGCGTAATTACATAAATGCTACAATAGCATAAGCATTAGCCTTAGGACGTCGTTAGAAGGAAGTTACTAAGGTGTGGGATAAAGTGACTAGAGGCGCGAAGCTACTTAGATCGAGTAGGAAAGCACAAGAAATGGGCCTAAGGATTCTACAACAGGCAAACAAAACTTGATATGTTAAGGCGTGAAATTCGCGCGCTAACGTGGAGTTAGTCCAATGCATCTGCTTCTTCGGACACTTTCGAGTGTGAGGTTTGTGCAAAAAAATTAATCGAACGAATTAGATAGTGTATTTTCTTATCATCACCACATCTAGTCCTGAAGTCATGACTAACTTACTTACTTAACTTAATCGGCGGGCTGATGTCTTCGCCTCACGCGATTACCCGTCGCTATTCCATACCCGCCAAAACTTTACGCTTCGCCTGAACTGCCCATCCACACCGAGTGTCCCCAAGTCCTCCTTCGCCACCCCAGTCCAGAACTTCCGATTTCGCCCAGGTGACTCTTCCAGCTCGAACCCGACAGACTCCTCAGATCTAGTTGAACAAGGCAATTTGCCGGTCTCCTTAATATATAACCGAAGAAGCGAAGACGATTTAGTTTAGCCACTTTCGGTGGCGGTGCAAGATGTTCTTGATGCACGTGTCATCCGCCGGTACACCACATAAATTTTTGCGTTAAGATGATCATTGTGACATACCCGTCGCCAAAAGTAGCCAAGTAGCCGCCTAACAGCTTTCGTTCCGTGCAATCAAGCCTCTCCATAACCTTCGATGGTGCTGATGAGTCTCCGACCCGTACATCATTATGGGGCGAATTGCGGATAGGTAGACTCACAGCTTGACTACGTTGGTGATGGGGGTCGACCACAGGCATTTTGTTGAGGAGTTAAATGCAGATGTGGCCTTAGTGCATCTTTGCTGAACATCTCTCTCGTAGCTGTCTTTGTTCTTCAGCGTTTAGCCTAGCTAACAGAACGAGTTCTATCGGTTGTCCGTGCACCGTGATTCCCGTTCGAGGTCTCGAAGAGACCCACATCTGCTTGTATTTATCAGGACGTATATGTTGTGTGTTGAAGTTTGGTACTGCTTTTCTTGAATATAACAGCATCGTCAGCGCACTCGAGATAAGTCAAGAGGTGTCCTGATGGTGTTAAGACAATGTCGGCAGGACACTGATCAACTGTTGTTCGCATAATGTCGTCGATGGCGTAATTGAACAGGAAGGGTCCTTCCACTGCCCCTTGTCTTACTCCAGTTACCACCTCAAACGGTGTTGTACATCCGGCTGGTGTTCGAACGTCAGCAGTTGTTCGTTGATTCATCTCGTCAAGCAATCGAACGAACTTCCCTGATACTCCATTGGCGCGGAGCGCGTTGAGAAGACGGTCTCGGTGGGGAGAGTCGAACGCGGCTTCAAAGTCCAGAAACGCTAGTTGCATTGGCTTCGAATACTGCTGCCAGATTTCAATCACTCTCCTGACGATGAACACGTGGTGCACTGCAGATGGGAAAGGACGAAAGCCAGCTTGCTCGTCGCGTCTTGTTTTTTCGCGATGCTCAATAAATCGGTCCAGGATAATCCGCCCAAAAACCTTGTACAGAACACAAACAAAGAGATTCCTCGATATCTCCCAAGGTCCGTGACGGATAACATCCTATGGAGTGGAATTATGATACCTAGCGTGCCTCCACGAATCAGGTATCTTTTCGTCTATCTACATTGAACGGATGGTCTTTGTCGAAGCCCAGGTAGAGGAAGATATTTTAGCATTTCGGCGCTGATCCCGTCGTCTCCACCAAATTTTCCATTCTTCATTTTTTGAATTCAAACTAGAACCTCCGACTTGGTTCCTGGCTCCTTGTTAATCGCATATGTCGGCCTATAAACGTGCTCGAAATCAGAAGCTGACGGTTCTTACCGGTTCAGCAACGCCTTGAAGTGTTCCCTCCAAATTGAAAGGGTTGCTTCACCGACAGCTCCTCCATTGGCAGTGTTGAGGACAAAAGAACAACTTTTCATTTTGCCGCTATACGGTTTTAGTAGATCACAGGCTCTCCGCGAGTTCTTGTCCTCCCACGCCTTTTCAAACTCCATCGCTCTTGGCGTCCACTCGTTATCGCGGTGTTGTTGCAGTTGACGACGCAGCTTCCTTCTAAGACGCTTTTCCTGGTTGAAGTCATCAGTGCTGCGCGCGACACAAACAGAATTGTACGTGGATTTTGTTTCCGCAGATGCAAAGTAAAACTTCTTCCGCGGCAATAGAACCGGAATCGTTTCTCTTGCAGCGTCCTGGGTGCACTCGGTCAAGGAATCCGCATCGCTGAGCTTCTTCCTGGTCCGTACTCCAACATGAATAGACACACGTTAGTGGAACTGCATTCTTCGTCTTTCAGACCTGCCATGTCGTTTTTCGGTTGAAGAGGAACTGCTCGGTTTCTCTTGTGGAACCGTATGGTGAAGCTGAAAAGAACTGGACGGTGGTCAGAAACGAACGCGACGTCCCAAACAGCTCTAGATTTTTGGATATCTGACTGAGGAATGTTCCTCGCCAGAACGTAGTTGAGCTGAAGCTTAAGAGTCCTCATCTTCCGCTTGCGCTGCTCTTCAGGCGTTAATAGGATTGTTCCCTGCCACGTGAGCTGATGGCGTCGATAATTCCTCTTAAACGTAGAGGGCGTCCGTTCGCACAAGTCGACCAGACGGTCACCGTTGTCCGACGTTTTTTTTCATTTTTATTTTATATTATCCGCTGGGTAATACCATTTTCCTAGCACATCGGATTGCTGTTCGAGTCCCATATTAGCATTTGCGGCTGGGTATTTTAGACATCAACGTTCATCATAAAAGGCGTCCCTGTTGTTGTCTTCAGCGGTTTCCGTAGGTGCGTGAGCACTTACGATCCACAGTTCACGTCCTCCCGCAGTCGTACAAAAGCGCATTTAGACGACGTTTAGCCGAATTCCTCCACCAGGTTCTTGTAGTCGTTCCTCACAGCTATCGCGCAGCCATCTACTTTGATTTCATCAGCATTGCCGCATTATATGGTGTAATTATGGATACTAATGACTGACCGATCTCTCATGCGAGTTTCCTGCAGTGCAGCAAAAGGCACACAGAGATATCGTAGAAGTCTGGATAGTGCGGCTTGTTGGAGTTCACTCGGTAGTGTTCGGCGCTTCAGCGTGACGAAACGAATGGTTTTTGCCAAAGATCTCGTGCTCCCTTCAGGCAGCTGACTTTCCAGGTTATGAGCTTTGGTGATGTGCTGGACGACAGCACCTTTTTGCAATGTACTGGAATCTTTCCCCATATAGCAGTCCGGGTTATATAGCTCGTACGTTCCCAACGCGTACACTCGAACGCCTGATTGCGTTTAGTTAAAGCAGGGCCACCACATGCAGCTAGCAACCAGACTCGTATAAGCGGCCCCAAAAGTCGTGTAATGCGTAATATAACGCGGCGCAACAATTTGTGAATCAGGCAATTGACGCTATGTCACCTCAGAAGAGCAAATTATCGTTACTTTGCACTACCAAAGATGTAAGTTGGCGGCTCCGGTCCACAGTGGAATTGAGGTAGCGTGGGCGCACATGGGAATTACTTACTTAAGTGGTTAGATACGTTCGTGCAGGCCTCAGCATCTTTTCCACTCATTTCTTCCGCTCACCATTGTCAACTAAGACGCTCTCAAGTTTCCTGAGTAACGCTGAAGAGGTTCTTGAACGGTATCTAGCTGAGCTCTCAGCCATTCCATGCATGTGGCGAACACATCACCCCATCTCGTTGACGGCCTCCGTCGACGGTGTTTAGCATCTCTTGGGATACACTACAGCGTTTTTTTTCCATATATCGTTGATCCTTCTCGTAAAGTTCAAGTGTTCGCAGACGACATCAAAAAATTTTTTCTCCTATTCACCTAACGAGCAAACTTTTGCTCACAACACGGCTTCCCTAGCAATCCAGAGAATGGTATCAGGTTCAAGAAAATGGGATCTCCTTAAATCTCTCCAAAACAGAAGCTTTGCATTTTGCAGAGGCTCCTCAGGTTACCTAATTTTGCAATTCAACAACTTTTCAATATCAAAAGCAAGTTCGAGATCTTGGGGTAATAAATGATGAATAGTTCGACTTCTCCACTCATTTTCACTTAGTCACCGAAAAAGGCCTGTTGTCTATTTTTGTAATTATGAGGAACGTGCACGTTAATGACCCTGATTAACCAATATCTCTTTATAAGACATGCGTTTTGCCACATCTAGAATACACCACGCCAGTGTAAAAACTATTGCTGAAAGTCAAAAAGTAAGAAAAAGTACAACAAATTTTCACTAAGCTGGTTTTTTATAGATGCTTCCCCGATCCGGGTTACCCCGAAACACTTCATTCCTATGGAATTCGGCTTGACGCGCTAAAGAGCTTGAAGTACAGGCGAGTGGTCAACGATTTAGTTTTGGGCTTCTGCATCTTACGAATGGGAGTTAAGCTAAAGTCAAGCAAGTATTGGATTTTTCGACCAACAAGCGGGAGAACAGGAAGTTTCAGTTTGCACCACTCTAAACTCAGACAAAAACTCTTCTCAGCTAGGTTTAACTCCTTTTGCTGCAGAGTTGCGCGTCGGATTAATCTACTTCCGGTTGAAGTTATGTCTAGTCCAAATCCGAAGATATTCAAAAGCATGCTATCCAGAATAAATGTTCTACCCATTCCAGATAAAAGCAGGGCGTAAAATCTCATTGTTTCAGAGGCGTGGAGCAAGCTCGTTCTCTAACATGCGACCACAATACGCATTGGATTGATATGTGTTTTTAGCTCAAAGTTTTGATTCCTCTCTTTCTGTTGTTCATAATAACACTAGCTAGCTGGAATTCCGCCTTGATATGGTCCTTTTCAATTTCGTCCTTATAACTGGTCGTTATTCTCTCCTAGTAATGGCTAGCCGCTCAAGGATATCAAAGTTAGTGAGCCCTTGCGCTTGAGGTCCGCCACCCGTTCACCCAGGTCCCTGACGGATTCCTCCTTTCGAGTTTAAGTTGGTCCAGACCATGGTATTGTTTTAACTACCGCAGTATTCTGGGTCTGGAAAGAAAGATCTCGCGTACCTTCTGTAGCACGAGAACGACCTGCTATCCCACTACTCCTTGTGCTTTGAAAGGCCAGTCTTGTTGTGTAAAATTAAGGCGAAATTCTAGTGAGCTTTGTTCCATCTTGTTTTTGTTTTGTGGCACACCTGCAGGTGTTTTCAATAAACAGACAATTAAATGAATAAATATTCAAGGCCTCTGTAGGCAGTGAGAAGCTTCTTAGACGTGGTAGCAGTGTCTGCCCATATCTCCACTGCGTAACAGAGCGCTGGAATAACTGCCGAGTCAAACAGATTGAGTAACAGAGCACGGAGATCTTGGTCCGTCAGTTCATCCGTAGCTTCCCTGACGGCTGCGAATGCGATCATGCTACTCTTATCCTTTTATTTAGTTCTTTCTTCAAGTTGTTTTCATATTCGTAGAACTCCAAGTAAGACGTATGACGAAGTTTTTACTATCTGGGAGCCGTCAAGTTCCGCCCTCCGCCCTCGTAGTAGACGTGTGTTCTTTCGGTTTATTCACAGTCCTATTCATTGCAATGGTTCTTTCAATTCATTGAGCATCGTCTGTGCTTCAGTCATGCTTCTCGAAAAGAGACCGATGTCGTCCGCAAAGCGGAGGATCGAGAGGAATTCTCCGTCAACACGTATGCCCCTTTCTTTCCAAGCAATTGATTTCACTATCCACTGTAATGCAGCCTTGTCGTACCCCATTTCAATGGGTATGGTGAGGGGGCGGTGGAAAAGTTGCATCTTAGTGATGCATCGATTGTATACCAATTATAACAATCCGGTAATGTCCTCATATACGACCGTCTACACCGTGATCGACCAACGCTGACCAAATTTTATTCGTTTCTACACTGTCGGAGGCTTTCTCAAAGTCGGCGGACGTTAGAACTAGGGTAGGCGGTACTCCTGGCAAACTTCTATTATCCTCGACACGGACCAGATGTAGTCCATGCAGTTAAACCCCTGACCACTAGAATCCAGCTTGTTCTTGAGACTGAACTTCATGCAACGTCCTAGATATGCATGTGAGAATGATCTTATTCTAGTGGTCTTAGAATAGTTTGTGCAAGACGATCATCAAGCATATCGGATGATAGTTCTGAAAGTTCTTTTCTTTAAAAAGGTCACATTTCTTACGACTAAGAACAGCTCGCGAGGTTTTCCAGAGGTCTGAGATCTCTTTCTTTGTAAGATAGGACGTCATGTGAGTCGTTAGAATCACATGAAGTGGATGGTCACCAGCCCGAAGAACGTTTTCTGATATAAAATCAGGTCTGGAGGCTCTGCCAGGTTTCGTGTTCCTAAAAACGACTCGTACTTCCGAAGGGAGAATTCGTTGTGGTATTTTACAAGTGGAAATGATCGGGATTGACGTCGACGTCGAAGAGTCCACGAACTGAAAAAATTCGAGTAGAACCTCTTCGTGAGCGAATCCCGTTTTCAGAAAAGAAGGCTGTTAGCGGAATATTATATTTGGGGAGGTCCCTGCAGCACTTGTTTAAACACGTTCTTCATTGTACTGCTTCCAGAATCTTACTCTGCTTTTATTTTGAAAGATCCTCCTGCAACGTCTTTCTGCAGCTAACGTTTGCTACTAACCGCTCAATGTGCGATGCATTCGGATGAAACCTCAGAGTCCTTCTTTCCAACATTTCCTTGGTGGTCTTTGAAATTTGATCCAGGTTTATCCTGAGCGGCTTTGAGGCACGTTTAGCACCAGACCGCAGTCGTCTAAGCAGCAGTTTGTCGTCCACGTTTGGGTCCTCAATCACCTTGGGACAAGGAGTCTTCGAGTATGTAATTGTTGTATACGACTTCTTCCCTCCTTCGCTGCCGATAGCAGATGTTCTTTTCCATCGTGTGGCTAAGTTATATGTCCGCACGAAGAAGACGGTGATCAAAACCACTACAAAAGGATGGCACTACCAAGACGTCAACTGGACACCACACCCGGTTGGTGTGTATGTGGTCGATTTCCGCACGAGTCGTACCATTGGCCGATTCGCATGTTCATCGACGATGATCTTTTATCATGAAAAGAAGAAAGAGAGGACCGGCAGACAACAGTTCGGCGAAACGCGTTTTCGTTTTGCTCTCCTAGTCCAAATTTTCCGATACGGTATTCCTTTTCTGTTACCTTACCTTGTTTTACGTTGGAGTTCCCAACAAGGGATTTGTAGAAGGACTGCTCGTTGCGGATTAATCCCTCCGGCTCCTCGTGCGCGTCCAATTCGGATTCAACAGTTACTGATGTAGGTGAGTAGCAGTTGATGATGCTGATGAGTTTTCGTCGCAGAGGGCTGAGGCGAGGAATAGCCAAAAAACGATAGGATCTCGTGAAAATCAAGAAGATGCACGACAGATGGGCTCACAACAAAACCAGCTCCGCCTACACTTAGCGACGGAAAGTTCTCTACGTGAATGGTGGGTGTGGCTTCATTCATCTATCATGCGTCACTCCTTCTGCAGAGCAATCACGTGCAATTTGATACGCTCCGCAGCTTCAAGAAGGGCATGCAGGTCAGCTTCTGCGAACACTGTGGTCGGGTTCTAAATACAAATTCTGAGACAGTCCCCATGGCGAGTCGTGCACGTGCCACATCGGTCCAAAATTGAGGACGTGCTGCACAACCTGAGATTTTATGCCCTTCCACCGGTCGATACCGTTTGAGATGGCAGGGCCTGGTGTGCAGGGTACTGAGGAGGTGGGCATGCTAGAGTAGCAGAAAGACTTTTTCCTATACTAAGCAGCCCATCCATGGCGAGCGAAGCTTTCACCACAGTTGGTCGCCCAACCTGTGTGGGTCAGATAGACAGCTTGCGACATTTTGCCAAGATGATGGTGAATCCCGGCAGTAGTTTACGCCCAGAATCACCTCGACGCACCAATGGAACGGCAAACCGTTGTGGAAGTGCGCATTGGCTACTTCAAATCAGACGTCTTTGGTTTACTACTGTACAGCACAGGTATGACAAATAACGACAGGACTTCCCCAATTCTAAACCAGGGATGGTTAACGTGCATACTTCTAGCATGCATTATGAAAGTTTTGGACGTCCCACAACATTTTATTTTCTGATTTTTTAATGCACTACTTTGATGCAATTCTTTCTTATCATTCCCTTTTATCTAAGTTATGCAGTAGTTAGGGAACAATATCGAAACTTCTAAGATGTAGTAAAGAAGCCTAAAAACATCCGACTACGTTTTCATCTCTGTAACACCACCATTCTTCTCATCTATCCTTTTTGCGGATAGGGGGCTAATCGCGGACCAAAAGCGACTTTGTGCTTGCATAGAGACGCAGGTGGATTCAAGGGATGGACTCCCTGTTTCTGCTGAGCCAGGACTGACTCATGACATCCTTGTATTCCGCACGTCGGTCCGGCCAAAAGCCTGCAATCAAATGACTGGAAGGTGCAATGGAGGCGGTTTGGAGACGCCTCCAACAAATAAGCTCCACTCCGGGAGAACGGAAGTTCTCCCAGAAACTCATGGGACTAGAGGCTTGCAACCTGCCCATGGGTTTTAAAATTTTTTACGCAAAACACAATAATAGAAAAGAGTCTCCTGATTCCAGAGGAAAGCCTGGTACGGTAGCGCCAGGTAGGACAGGATTGCAGGAGTCATGTAGGCTACCGAAACGGAAAAGGATTAGGATGGCGATCTGTACTTATAATGCACGTACGCATGCATCGGAAGCGACCATCGAAGATCTGATGGTGCAAGCCAAGAAGATTAAGCACGACGTCGTCGGACTGACCGAGACGAGACGACGTCACTCTCTCAATGCCGTATATGAAACTGGAGAAGAACTGTTCTTAGGAACATGCGACAGTAGAGGTGTTGGTAGAGTTGACGTCCTCGTCAACACGAGTATGGCAAAGAACATCGACTCTTTCGAACAACTTACGACCCGAATCGGATGTCTGCTGATGAAAAGATGTGCTCCAACACCAGCTTTGACTATCTTCGTCGCTTTCGTTCCAACATCAAGCTACGAAGAAGAAGAAGAAGTCGAAGCTTTCTATATGGACCTGGAGAAGTTCTAACAAGAAGATCATGCCTTCTACAAGGTCATAATTGGCGATTTCAACGCCAAAGTTGGCCCAAGAAGAACGCCGGAGGAACTTCACATCGGGACCCACGGCCTACAATGGAATGACCAGGGGGAGAGGCTCTCTGAGTTCATCATGACGACTAAGACCATCCATGGGAACTCGCAATTCCAGAAGCCCTCCTCTCTACGCTGGACGTGGGAGTCACCCGGTGGAGGGTACCGTAATGAAGTAGAGCGCATCATCGTCAATAAAAGGTTCTGCCTGACGGACGTCGGTGTTGTACCAAAGTTCTATACGGGATCGGACCATCGCCTCCTCCGAGGAAGATTTTCCTTCACAAGGAGAGCAGAGAAAGCCGCCAAGTTCAGAGAGAGAGAAATCCCAGGACTACCATCAACTGGGATCTCTTCGCTACGCTAGCCGGCTTTTGGAAAGATTCCGCAATGGACAACATCGACGAGGAATATGACCGGCTTGTCGAACACCTTCATGACTGCGCGAAGAAGGCTGAGAGTTTTAAAACCACCAAGAGGCGCCTGTCTCTTCAAACTCTTGAGCTGATACGCCAGCATGGAGCAGCACGAGCCGCAGGGAACCAAGAACTCACGTCCGAGTTCGCAAGGCTTTGCCGAGAGGCGATAAGGGAAGACCTTAAAGAGAGAAGAGCAGAAGTGCTGGCTGAAGCTGCAGAGGCGGGGAGAAGTATCCGCTATGCCCGTCGAGACTTCGCCAGTCGCAAGACGAGAATGACTGCTCTCCGGAACCTAAAGGGAACAACCATTGCATCGAGAAGGGGGATGGAGAAAATCATCTACGACTCCTACTCTGATCTCTTCGACAGCCATGTCCACTTGCCTCCTCACCATCTGAGGGAAGATGGACAAGTCATTCCAGAGATTCTCCCGTCCGAAATACGACATGCTATCATGTCGGTAAGAAATCGTACGGCACCCGGTCCCGACAGAATAAGACCAGAACACCTGAAGAGTCTTCCGCCAGTACTCATCAACACCCTGGCGAGGCTCTTCACACGTTATCTGTCGGAATGCAAGGTTCCTAAACAGTGGAAGAGCAGCAAGACCGTGTTGTTGTATAAAAAGGGAGATCTACATGACATTGGCAACTATCGTCCAATCTGCCTACTGTCCGTCATCTACAAGCTCTTTACAAGAGTGATTATTAGTAGGATTGAAAAAGTCTTGGATGAAGGACAACCATGCGAGCAAGCAGGGTTTCGAAAAGGATTCACCACGATTGACCACATTCACACTGTTTCGAAACTCATCGAGGTATCACGAGAGTATAAGATGCCGCTCTGTCTCACTTTCATCGACTTGAAGAGGACCTTCGACTTAGTTGAGACGGAAGCGGTCGTGGAAGCTTTGGACAACCAAGTTGTCCCTACTCAGTACATAAAGGTACTTCGAGAGTTGTGCAGTAACTTCACGACCGGAATTTCGCCATTCTACAAGAACATCATCATTAAAATGAAGAAGAGGGTCCGACAGGGTGATACAATTCCACCCAAAATACTCAAAGCCACCCTCGGGAACGCAATGCGAAAGTTGGAATGGGACGACATGGGAGTGAAGGTTGATGGTCGGCAGCTACACCATTTGCGCTTTGCTGATGACATCGTACTGGTAACACCTAGCATCAGCCAAGCTGAATGAATGCTGACCGAATTCGACGAAACATGTGGATGCATGGGTCTTCAGCTGAATCTACAAAAGACGATGTTCAGGCGGAACGGATGGGTCTCGGATGCCCCATTCACGCTCAACGGAACGAACATATCCGAATGCACCAGCTACGTTTATCTGGGTCGGGAACTGAACACGATCGAGGATGTAGTGAAGAAGACCAGAAACATCCGGCTCTGTGCTCACCTTCCACCACACTCACCTCTTCAACACCACCGTACTTCCTGCTTAGACCTATGCTTCGGAAACCTGGGCATTTCGCAAGCAGGAAGAAAACGCGGTGAGCGTCATTGAACGCGCAATTGAGAGAGTGATGCTAGGAGTATCCCGTTTCACGCAAGTGAGGGACAGGATTCGAAGTTCCCTCCTACGTCAACGATCGAAGATTAGAGACGCCGCCGCGTTTGCCAAGGAAAGTAAAATAAGGTGGGCCGGACACGTGATGCGCTTTAATGGTAACCGTTGGACCAGAGCCGTGAGCGATTGGGTATTAAACGCACTACAGGAAGACCACCGACCCGATGGTCAAATTTCTTCACGATGTCCTTCAAAGAAAAATATGATGTTCTTCGTGTCCCACGCGAAAGGAGGAACCACTGGACTACCCTGGCATGCGATCGGGACAAATGGAAGAATTACTGGCGCCGCTCGACCAGTTCGAAGATCAACGGGAGTCAAGGTGATCAAGGTGTGATCCTTTAGTAGCCTTTTCGTTCCTTTCGCAAACGAGAGAGGAGAGAAACGAGTTCAACGACGTGTCACAAGGATACTGCTATATGTGGTATTTCGCTTCAGAGAGCAGGATAAAAGACATTTTAAGTTCTATGCTACGAAAACGCTTGAAGATGGAAACAACGTCACATTTGCTAAAGAAAGTAAAATAGAGAAGGCCTTACACTTGATGATTTCCAGTGATTACCCCGTTATAGCAAAGCGCTACTGGTTTCCACGCGGTGTCATTAAGAGAAGACCGCTGAACCAGTGGAAAGGAAGCCTGTCAGAAAAGAAACTTTAATTGCAAAAGGGAAGAATCTGTGCAACTTCTGCTCGTGTTAGGGACGAATGACGCCTGCTCGAGCAACTCGAAGGATGCGAAATTTAGGTATTGGTGGTACGATATTACGTACAATGTACCCATTAGGCAGTCTCGTGCTGAGAACTTCGAGTTGGATTTTGGCATGGAGGCTGGCTTCATTTGTGGACTGTAGATGCAGCTATCAGACGGTCGCAGACAAGTCATTCATCACTCAAAAGGTAACTAAGACTTTCGGTCAAGTTTTATTGCGGCAAAGCACGCCAGGACTATAAAAAATCAGAACTTTTTATCATTTTCTAGCTTGCGTACCCTTATCCGAACTTAACCATTTTCGCTGTATAAGTTCCTAGTTTTTCTAGATTATTTATTCAAGAATTACACGACTTTATTTCAATGATGGTATAAAATATACGAAATATATATCCTTTCGTAATGCCCTTGCTCCCACTTTCTTCTTACAGCATCCACTTGGAAAATCCGGAGCACGGTTGACCGTGCACACGCGTGATAAACCCGCGTCGCTATTGTTACAGCCATAAAACGGTTCACAGCTTCTCATTTACTTTTCTTGACAAAACTGCTCGGAACTATTGCACCCTGTTGGTGCACCGATAACCTCTCAGGCTCCAGTTTAACTCAATTTATTTCCATGAAATCACGCATGGTGTGACGATTTTTCGTCCTTATCCTAGTATTTGTCCCATTCAATACTGGGATTTGGTGGAAGATCTGTTCACCAAAGCAAGTCTGAAAAGTGTAAGTGTTCCGATTCGCGGGGAAGACTTCACTATGCATTTGTTTCAAAATGCTAAAACTTTAATTTATAGTACGAATGCTAGTCACAATTAGGCGCGATTATGTTCATAATCGTGAGCTACATCCCTGACTCTTTCTGCTCGCGAAGAAATCCCAATATCCTCAATTTCCAAGTGTGGTGAATTCAGAGTTTATGGACGTGCGGTAGAATCCGGTCACTTCTTATTTATTTTTACCATTCTCGAGAAACTGATGAGCTCCCACGTATTTAAAGGCAGCATACCACGAATCTGAGGTGGTGCGGATTTCAGGTGGAGTATTTGTACACGGGATAGTAGATTATGGAGAGGGGTGTGATTTCGTCCATTTCTTCCCAATTGCCGTAAAAAACGGCCCGAAAGATGAACGCGTGCACAAGGCTGACGCGCTCCAATCGAACTCCTTGTGGGAAATAGTGCGCCGGAACGCTCGAAGCCGTATCTTCCTGGCCGTTTTCTACGGCAATGAGGAACAAATGGGCGTAATCATCCTTTTCTCAATAATCTACGATCCCTTATACGAATACTCCACCGGAAATCCGTACCACTCCAGATTCGTGGGGTGATGCCTTTAAAGAGAACTCGATTCAAGAGTTCTGTGCATGTCTGCCACTGGTGTTTTGCGGGTAGCATATCACGACTTTGACGAAACCCACAGCGAAAGTTTAGAGTTCTGGCAGCAGATTACGGGACCTAGCGTGGTTCCGCTCATCTTTTCCTAGTCGTCGCAAAAAAAAAATCCGCGTGGATGGAATTCACCTTTTTTTCACGACGATCGATGCAATGCGCCATTCTTGGACACGCGCCGAATCTAAGTGCGCGCGACTTCACGCTATCGCAGTGGGTGCCGCACCAGGTCAAAATCGTGGTACGTTGCCTTAGGCACAAAAACCGTCAACGGGTGCAGTATTACCGACTCAAACAGCGTGAAAGATCCTTTTACTCTTTTCGTCGTTTGCTTCGCTTGGTAATGGCGGGCAGCATTCGTTGTCGCTCAACTGAAGAAACGCGTTAAGTTGGGTTTCAAACTCTTTCGAAAGAATTACGGTTTTGGAATGTGAACTCTCGTTCGTCCCCTTTGCGTCTTCGCGGACTCCATTGAAAAATTTTCGCTTCCTTGATGAGGCCTTCATGAAAAAGGACTTTTGACCACGATTACCACTATGAAACAACCGTTATTATGCATAAATGTACGAGGAAGGGTGGAAAACCACTTTAAGAAACAAGAAGATCGATCATCGAGGAAAATTATGTGAAGAACGGATATTCAGGTCACGTATTTCTTCCACACTGCTGCTACAGATACAATCATTAGGAGATATCCCAATTTTTTTGCAAAAATCGGACACACACAGAAGCTGGGGAATATGTGCGTGAAGAACAGAGGACAAAACTTTTGACTAAATTCAAGCAAATCTTTACATAATGATGCGCAGAACTTATTTAGCGTCTGTTTACAGTAATAATTTTAGTTGTTGACAATTACAGTATATCACCATTTTCTCAAGGTCTGCGTGCAATGTTCAACAAGTGGAGCTCAAAATTTTCATTATGGAGCCGCCGTATGTAATATTCGCTCTCATTCCTTCTATGAATAATCCTTATTCATCTTTAAAATGTCAGGACTTCCATTTTGTACCTTTATTACACTGATATTTTCTTATATTGAAGTTTCGCTTGACTTTTGCTCTGTTCTCGAGAACATTATTGGGAAAAATTCCTATAAAAGGCTAGCGATTTTTAGCACTACACCGACGTTCCTTTATCTTTCCTCCAAATTCCTCCTTCAGCTCCTCTCTAAATGAGTAAAAAGTCTGTAGCCCAGAACAGTGGCAGTCTCTGCTCCTAACTTTGGACGAGATCCCGAATCGGCGACAACCCTCCTCCACCTAGTCCACGACAACTTACACATAGGGCTTGCATAAGCAGTGCAGCTGGTAACACTGTAATTTGCGCATACATAAATGGTACGCCACCCCGGGCGGAGCCACAACAGTCTGTGGAGGTCTAAGCCAAAAACCTTCCTATCTATTACCTAACTCGGCCTTTTGCTGCCTGCTTCATGTGCATAATCTTGACACTTGCGCGATGCCTTAGACACTTGAATCAACGTCGTATATGTTTTCGTGGGAGATTAGCTTCACATCGCTTATTTCCTGCCTAGCATGTGTACTGACTTGTGAGACAGCTAACGTACGCGCGGATAAAAACGTACAAGCCACTCATTCGTTAATATCGTATGCACATGAGCGCAGAGCACCAATTTTATCGCCGATGAAGCCTAGTCACACAGGCTCACTACTGATCACACAAGCCTCTCATATGAATGCAAGTGCTAAACACAACGTGTGTCTCCATGCCGCAAACAAACAGGCATAGGCTACCTCTCTCATTTCCCTCTCCCTGGATATTGTGTTTCATAGAATTTAGCACTTGCGCATTTACTTGTTCTTTGTTAACCAAACCGCATTAGCTACCCGTACCACCTCCTAATGACAAGTAAGAGTAGACAGAATAGGGGGAAAGGAAAGGTGACCAGGTACTTATGTGCGTTTCGAAAACACACAAGACACATGCCCACACCTCTCACAACGGTTCCCTCCGCTTGGAAATTGTGCTTGGTAGAATTTAGAACTTGTGCACTTGTTTTTGGTTTCCTAAACCGCATTAGCTAGCTAGTACCAGCTGGTAATAGCGACAAAATCAACAAATAAGATGCAGAGTAGGCAGAAAGTAGATGAGCTAAATAACACGCATACATGGAGAAACGCCAAAAGAAGATTCCGCATGAGTGAACGGGGATTTGTATGGTACGACAGTGGAGTTGGATGAAGTCGCGACACTTCTTGCTGGTACAGATCTACCTAGCCACGCAGGCTTATTTCCTCTTAGCCTTAAGATTTCGATCAAACCATAGCATGGGAACATTTTAGACTTTTTTCCGATTATATTATCACGATACGAGCAGATTTGGGTGGCCACGGTTGACTTTTTCGTTACGATATGCATTAGGTCCTGTTTCTCTGGAAGCTGTAAAGAGTTTGGAAGGCTTGGAATGCGGAACATTACGAGGCTGTAAGAGCTCACCTTCGCAGCAAGCAGATGATCTCATTGCTCGCGCTCCTTTAGCAGCAAAAAGTCATAGATGAGACCAATCAAGATGGCGTCACGCCACCAGAAGTGTCAAAAAGAGAATCAAGTACTGTGTTTTGTGTTTTCTTGTCCCCTGAGTTCCTGCTGAGTGGAGAAAGAAGCCTGCTTATGAAATATCCATATTTGTCTAAGCACAAGACAATAGTGATGTTGAATGTGAAGGAGTGGACTTCAGGCAAGAATTGTGCACATGTTTTGGTGGCAGAAGGAGCTTTCCTGAGCCATCTTTTCCTCTCACTCTTATGATCACATTCTCATAATCTGCATTCTCACCCACGAGTACAGCATTACTTATTCATAGTAAACTGTGGCATAAATGTTTATATTTTCAGCAGATGAACATAGTTTTGGTGCCGTTTATCTACAACTGTCCGCTCTTTACAATAATGAGAGCAGTAATACTGGTAAGGATATACCATTACAACCACTTAGATAGCTAGTTAAAGAGATCAAAGGTTGCACCTGGTGTTTGACATTTTCCTGCTCTTCACATCGTAATAAGTAGTTAAAGCACATACGAAAAAGACGCCGATGCGTCTCTTTTTCTTTTCTTTTTTTCAGAAGTCTGCTCACCCTTATCTTAATTATGTTATGTATCCGGACTTGAACAGATTCGTGAACACAAGATCTCTTGCCTGAGTTCGAGTAGAACTCCTGAGTATAGGTAAAGAGGAAAGTGTTATTCTTGCAGACCAACTCCTTTTTTTCTAAGCTTCACCTGTTTTCTTTATATTTTCCTTTTCTGATAGGTGTTAAACGACTTCTTTAGAAATCTTCTTGTTTGACCATTAAATTTCTTTAATCTTATCTATACATTATTTGATCTCCTTGTTCCATTTCGTAATCTAATACAACAGATTGTGGGGATATGAGGTGAAAATGAACGAAGACGATAGTTCACAAGATGCTGTCTAGACACCCATGCTCAATGAATGTCCCATAGAGACTGAAGTGCTCCGGAAATGTGAACACTCGGGATTCATCCCTTGAATGAAACCTAAAACACTTTGATATATGAGAATTAAGGTCAGCTGTCACGTAGCTGCCGTTGTTTGGACCTCCTTAGGAAAAGCTTTACTCGCTTTATCGATTAAGATCGTTAAATGAGAGAGATCCCAACATAGTCAATCTCGTGTTATGCTGCTTTTGAGCAAAACCTAGTTGCAATTTCTACGGAGAATAAATAAATCTTGTTATGCATGATTTTTTAAGTACTATGGTAGATTCGGAGATTTCTACAGTCTATTGTTTTCTACACTGCAGAAGTCCACAATGTTGAAAAACTGTTGCGACTTACTAAATGTATAACAAAATGACGCAACACTAACAGATAATACGACATCCCGCAGTAACCGAGTTATCACCGCTTACGCAACTGCGCTTAGCTACAGGTGGATTTCACCCGATTATAGTCATTTCTTCCCCAATATTGGCACTCTATGAAGAGCTTTCACTGTTACATTGTTCCGGGGTTTCCTGGTGGTGTACACGTTACTTACTATCACAGCCTTTTAACAGATTAAAAATGTTGCCTATTACGAAACAACCCACATGTGTAGAGATTTAGATAGGTTCTTGTGTGCGCGTTTTTTTTTTGGTTCAAATTGTCCTGAAACTTTAAAAAGTTAAGTAGTCATCTTCTGCACAAGTCGTGAGAATATTTCCAAAATTCCACGGTTATTTTGTGTTCAGCTGAAAGAAGACCTGGGAGGAAAGATCGCCCGTTCTAATCTACTCTTTTAGACGCATAGACGCAGATCGAGCGCAGAAAAGTAGTTGTGTTTGGTTCTCATTTTGATGTAACAAAGAAGGGTATGAGTGTGACATCCATGCAGGCCAAGAGTTAGACGTTTTTACAAACAAAATCGCTCCTAACCGTTGTTTTATGTCGGTACGTGCCTTAGTACGGCCTACGCAGAAACGAGCATTCATACCCCGCCTCTCAACACCCGCCGATCGATAGGAGGATCGGTCGATAGGACGGAAACGCCGATAAACTCTTAACAACTCTTTTCTCACAGTTTTTCATTACATTTTATCATTTTATTGCACATGATCAGGATTATTTTGTGGTAGTGAAAAAGTCTTTTTGACAGCATTTTCGTTTATTGAACTTTCCGTATGCCGCACTCAATCTCTGTTCTTGACCCCTTTTTTTTCTTATTTTTTACTGAATCACTGGCGCTATTACTTCATTACTCGTTCAGCAAAAATTCTCAAAAAAAGTTGTGATTTCGCGAACGGCATTCTTCTACAGTAATAGTAGGACGGATGTGTAGTCGTAACGCTTTCAAAAATTCTCCAATCATAAACTTTAGACCATTTATTTTCTATTCCGAACGCCGGTATCGCGTGAGGTTGGGTTATACACTTTCCCTTCGTTGCCTACCCCATCTACAAGTTCAAAAAAACGCTTCTGTGATACCCACAACCAACACTATTTACCACTCCTTCAATCCCGAACGTATTGCTGGTGCCAATGTTGCTAAGTGGAAATTGAAACACTTTCGGGTGTCTGATTAGCAGCCCCCTACTAGAAAACCTAATGAAGCGAAACCCAAGATAATCACAAAAGTACGAGCAATGAAGAATATCAGAAATGAGTGAAAACTGTGCTTCCTGCAAATAAATGATAAGTGGGAGCAGCGAACAGTTTCGCGGAAAATGACTTACCATATCGTTGTCACTGGCCATGGAAACAAAACCACACAGTTCTGAGTATCACATGCCAATGTCCAACAATGCTTTCCATTCAATTGGTAACGGCGATAGCACTTCAGTTTTGATGAACGAGTGTCTATGTGGATGTTTTAGGTAATACTCGCCCTGTCTCATGTTGCACCATCAATGGCCTCCAAGATGGCGGGTAATTTTGTTTTTGAAATAAAATAACCACTCAAGCATTACTACTAGTTTCAATATTATACTAATGTTGAAGGTTACTTAAGTATGAGGACTATCTATGCCTTTGCTTACAGTTCTTTACTCTTCACATTGTGGATCCTCACGATTTTAGAATGCGACGAATCTGCAATCGCAACAGACGATTATCGAAAACTATTTCTGCACGAACACAACGTTAAAAGACATTCGCTTGCAAAAGGAGAAGTGCTCACAGCAGATCAACGCAAACTACAAGGATCGGCGAGATTGTTCAAATTTGTGCGTTGGTTTGAATCCTTCTCCAGCAATGTAAAAACACATGTCGAAAATGAAAGTAGGGCACAAATACCTACTTTTTCGCTTCCGCAAGTTCAAAGCAGTCGCAAACTTTTTAGGTAGACTTCCAGTTATGATTATTTATTATTTTTCAATATTTCAGAACTATAGGACGGGTGTAGTGTAGCGGTTAGAGGTTCCGCTTCGTGCACGATCGATCGGAGGTTCGAATCCGTCCTTGTGGCTTTCACCCCTCCGGGCTCGGTACCATTGGTAAATTGGTACCAGACTTGCCTGGGAGGATAAAAACACTGACTTGACACATCGGCTAGCCACCGAAAGTCATTGTATAGGCCAGTGACACGTTCGTAAACCTCAAATTGATTGCGAATTGAAGTGAATGTGGGGCGCATCCCAAGCGGATTGATTAACGACAAAAACTTTATCCTTTAACTTCATTTCAGAGCTATGACTGCAGATTGGAATCGCTCGCGAAATATCTTGCTACTGATTGTAATGGCCGTATACCTGCAGCGAACATGAGCTCTTTTGGACGTAGTGAAAACTATTACTGGTAAGTGACTTGTTCGTGAAGTGTTGGTCAAAGTCGGAGTCGTGAGAGAAACAATTTATGCTTATATTTATGCTATCCTATTGACAGGACCCGAGAAGTCCCACAGCACATATTGGACAGCGCAAATAATCTTCAGTACCGTTTCGCAGATGTTGTTAATCAGTGGTGGTACACGTTAGAAGATGGGAATATCGGTTCAGATGTCTTATACACCGATGAAAAGATGAAAGCATTTGCAAACGTAAGATTTCTTAGTTAATACTTCTGCGCTTCTGAGGTTGGAAAAGAGGTAAATGCCGTAAAACGTAAAACAACCACTATGATCACTTTTAGCTATTCTCATGACCCGTTTTGAATTTAGAGAGCAAGTGAGGTGTAAACCAAAATTTCCATGGTGGACTTAAAATGGATTGTTCTGAATTTGTATTTTTTTAATTTCAACACCTATTGGATGTATATTGGTGGCGAATAAGTTCTTCAATATTGTTGAATGTTAATGAGAAGTACATGCCAAATTAGCTCGTTAGTACTCCACAGTATTGCTGTATCCCTCAGCGTCACGTAAGAGCCTACAGAACGTACAAGCAGTGCTTCTGAGCCATCAACAAGTAGTGGATAATACCGGCCAGTTACAATTGAATTGTATCATGAAACATATCCCCGAGTAGATCAATAACTGCTAAGACCAACAAACAATAACCAATAGATTCATCTACTAACGTCTCTGTAGTCTTTAGACATAAAAGCCAAAAAAGGGCCGGATCTTTCGGCTTCCCCACGAAAGTCAATGTTGACATACTTGATATTCTTCAATAAGAATTTTGATTTGACCAATTTTTAAGCAGAAAAAGAGTGCTTTGGAATTATATTATACGCATAAAATGTAAGGGATGAATATTTTTGGGTGTTCGTTGGGGCCGCGTGTACAGGTCTGAATGTTACCTGCAAGTGGTGACGCTGCTTTTACTGAACGCAATCGAGAACTTGAGTATACGCATTGGGAACGCACGAACTATACAATCCGCACTGTTATATCGATAAAGCTTCCCGTGTATTTCAAAAATGCCAGAGCCCATTCCTTGAAAGCTCCGATGCCTGAGGGAAACATGGAATCTTTTGCAGCAAACTATCGTTCGCTGTCAAATGAACTCTAATAGGCCGCTCTATTCAGACGTCTACGAAATCTGCATACACCGTTTGCAAGATTACAGGAAACACACATCAGGTATCGCCCTCTCATTGCTATTGACATTATTGTACTGCGACGATACTGATAAGAGGAGAGAAGAAAGCTGAGCAATACTGTTAGGAACGATTACAACAATAATGTGAAGGAGTTCGGTTCAACGTAAGCAGGATGCGCCTTGTACGACCGCAAAATCGCAGAGGACTCAGATTCTGGATCGTAAGTGCGTACGCACATATGGAAACCGCTGAGGACTACAACAGGGACAGGTTACATGATGAACTCTATACGTTAACACCTAACACACCAAGCCAGCAGGCGATAATTGTCGGAATTGATGCGAATGCAAAGATGGGACTTAAACAACAATCCGATAGTTTGGAAAGTGGTCCTATCCAATGGAGCAAACATCAGACAAGGGAAATCGGCTGATAGACCTTTGCGAGCAGACAAACCTCATCATTGCATCTGTTTTTGAGAAGGATCATCGACACCATCAGCTTACGCGTCAAGGGACAACCCCATTGACGTCGGAAGAGCAGCGAAAGCAGAAGATGAGGACTCTTGTACTTCAGCTCGACTACGTTCTGACGAAGAACATGTCAGATATCATGAGCTGTCGATGTAGTCGCAATCAATTCCAGTCACCGCCCAGTTCTTCTTAACTTCATAGTACGGTCCAAGAAACGGTAGCCCAACATCAACCGATATGGCAGGTCTGAAGAACGAAGAATGCAGAAAGAAGTTCCGCCAACGAGTGTCGGTCAATATTGGACTACGGACCATAAAGAGAGTGGATGACGCCGACTCTTTCACCTAGTGCATTCAGGATGCTGCAAAGAAAAAGCTTCCGGTTTTAGCATCGAGGGAGAAGTTAGCTTTTGCAAGTGCGAAAACAGTATCTGCGTACAATTCTGTTTGTGTTGCTGGTGACTTAACCCAAGAAAAGCGGCTGAGAAGGAAATTGCATCGTCAGCTGAATCGTGATCGTGATCGTGAGAACGAATGGACGTCAAGAGCGAAGGAGTTTGAGGTGCCGTAGGAGAACAAGAACCCGAGAAAAGCTTTTTCTCTGCCAAGGCATTGAAGATGATGAAAAGGTGTTCTCCTGCCCTCAACGCTGCCAACGGAGTCGCTGTTGAAGATGCAGCCCTGCCCATCTGGAGGGAACATTTTAACACTTTGCTGAGCCCGTCAGTCCCTGAACTCTTGCATGCCCAAAAACACACATACATCGCGGTCAGCGCCAGCAACAAGGTTCAGAGGTTCTGGTCTGTATTCAAAAAATGAAGAATGGAGATTCTGGCGGACTCGATAAAATTAGCGCAGAAATGCCGAAATCTCTTCCTAATTTTGGGTTTCGTGAGATGACAAAGATTATCTATTCAACATGGATTGACGAAGGAATACCTGACTTGTGGAAACATTATATTCCTTCACTACAAAAAGCTATCCATCATGGAACCCATGAATTATCGAAAAATATCATCGCTGCGTGTAATACAAGGTTTTGAGGCGCGATCATCCGGGATGACGAGGAGGCCGGCTTTCGGTTTGGTCGATCGACAATTGATTAGGTGTTTATTGTAAGTAGACGATTGATTAGGTGTATGTTGTGAGGAGTGTAACTGAAGTGTGGCAGCGGTTTTTGTAGCCTCACCGATGTCGTATTCTCAATGCGAATCCTGCCGATGGAGTTCCAGGAAAATTCGTATGCCTAATAAAAGTCATAAATTGAACAACAACAACTGCAGCTCGAACACCAGCTGGATGTAATAAACCGGTCGAAGTGGAAACTGGAGTGAGACAAGAGGCTTTTCTGTTCAACTTTACCGTCGATGACATAGTACGAAGAACAGTTGAGCAGTGTCCCACCTATGTCATTTTAGCACCGTCTGCACGTCCCTTCGTGGATATCAAGTACGATGACGATGTAGTAATATTCGCTTTCAGCAACATATTGTTAACCTTGTATCAAAATTAGCTGCAACTTACAGCCTGCGACTCTGCCCTGATAAATGCAAGCAGATGTGGGTCTCCTTGAGACCCATATCGGAAATTAAGGTAGATGACAACCTATTGAACTCATTGATGAGTTCTGCTCTTTGGACTGTACGCTGAAAGCAGCTACGAGAGAGATATTCAACAAAGATGCGTTAAAACTAATTTGGCATTCAACTCATTAACCAAGTGCCTATGGTCGATCCCCATCGCCATTAAAGTCAAGCTACAAGTCTACTCATCCCCGATTTGCCCTATCATGACGTCCGGATCGGAGACTTAAGGAGCTCGGTCGACAGTGATGTAAAAGCTCGACTGCATGGAGAGAAAGCTATTTAGACGACTGTTAGGTTACTTTTAGCCGATGCTGCGCCATAATTGAACTTGAAGAAGAATTTTACTCGGAAGTGGATATGGTGTACCTGCGGATGACACGTGGAAAACGTTAACATCTTACCCGGGCTTCTCAAGTAGTCGTGGAAAATAATCTTAGCGTCTTTGGTCACTGTCTGATCTGTCTGATCGCCTTGTTCAAGTTGTCTTAAGGATGCTTCCAGATCCTAATTGGAAAAGCCCCCTGGTTGTAAATGAAAGTTCTGGACGGAGGTGGTAAAGGAAGACCTCAGGACACTTGGGGTTGACAGGCAGTTCAGTTAAGACGTGAAATTCCGCAGCTCATGGAATAGCGACGAATAGGTAGATTCCATGCGAACTATAGCTGAGGATTATACAGGGTGGGCTCGGGTATGTTCAAGGACGACACACCCACACACCCTCACAAAGAAGCGGATAGCCGCGTTAGGCCGTAACACTCCAGGCCGATTAAATCAAGTAAGTAGTAATTCACTACTTTCGTATATCTCTTTATCACAGCACACAAATACGACTGTATTGGGATGTAAGCGTTAGTGTTTGATGGTTCAAAAATCATCAAAAATTAAGAAATAAATGGGTTGGATACAATTGACAACATTTCAGTTCAAGTACAATTGCTTGGTTGGATCGGCGACCGAAAATCGGAGGGTCGAAGAACGATGGGATTCTTTACGCGATCAGATTGGAGGGATGTAAAAGAATTCTTGCTAATTGTGAACCTGAACGGCAGTGGTCTTTTCGATGTTACCGTCATACGATCGGCAGCGATTTTGAGCTGTCCCAAAGGACCCCCCGAAACAACGTTAGGTAATGACGAGAGACATGATATGAGGCTGGTAGCATCCATTGCGCAAACAGAATGTCCATGAACTCTCTCTCTTTCTCTTGCTTTCAACTCTCCTTACTCATTACTCCAGAGTGTATGCGTCGCCCTCAGGTGGATTCTCCATAAAAATGTGAGCAAAATAGTCGGCTTTAGTGCAATACCCTTGTCATTTTGCGTGATCAAGTATAGGATGAGTACTTAATGTGAATCGGACAGCGGGAGTGGGACAAATCTGTTAGACGGAATAGCCGTTGAGAAGGAAGAGGAATTGAAGACAGATAAAACGAAAGTCATGGAAAGAGCAATAAAAGAAGGGACGAGGTCCACTTTTTGCTGCTCCTTTCCTCCGTTTTACAACAGTTACTTTTGTTCTGATAGCTACTTAGGGTTGTTATAGGCAGGTCCTGGCAGATCTCCGCAGCGAAGGTTCCTGCGATTAATACATTCGTTTTCTCGACGCTGTACTGTAATGACAAATTACGTACTACCAAAGTGCTATATGACTGTACCGCAAATATTTTAACCCTTTTTTTAGATGGCTTACAAAGGATCAACATCTCTTGGGTGTTATAACGTTTTATGTCAGTCTGGTAGTACCTACAATCTCGCTACGGCCTGTGTATACAGCACCATGTAAGTTTTTTTTTTTCAAACAATATGATTTTGAATTTATGACAACCATACACTTTTTGAATCGTGCTGGATTTGCACACAGTGACTGTTCATATTACAAATGAGTGAATACTTTGTCGACTGCAAATGAACCATTCACGAGGCAAAGAATCAATCTTTGTGCTGCTTCCAGACTCCTCTTTTGCCTGCATTTCGGAATATCCTCCCACAAAGCTTTTCTGCAGCTAGTGTTTGCTACGAACCGCTCAATGTGCTATTTGTTTGGATCAAGCTTCAAACTCCTTCTTCTGTCTAACAATTCCTTGATGGACAGAAGAAGGAGTTTGAGGAGCTACGAAATTCGATGGAAGTTTGTCATGCCCGTCTTCGAGGCACGTTCAGCACAGGCTCGCAGTCCTTTGAAGAGCACGTCGTCATCCACCTCAATGTGCCAGTCACCTTGGGACGTCCTCGAGTCTGTAGTCATTGTATACGACTTTTTTCTCCTTCGTTGGCGATAGCAAATGCTCTTCTCAATCTGTTCTTTCCCCGTGTCTACCGACGATGATCTTTCCTCATGAAAAGAGAATGACTGTGAAAGGTGAGCGGGTAAGATAAGCGGCGGATAACAGCCTGACGAGAACGGTTTTTCATTCCGGTCAGTCAGTCGAAATCTTCTGATCCTGTACTCCTGTTCGGCTACCTTTCCTACTTTTGAGTTGAGGTCTCTACAAGGAATTTGTTGAAGGACTTCTCGTTGCGGACTACTCATTTCCTCAGCTCCTCATAAGACGAGTCCAATTCAGTTTCATCAGCTCCTCATGTTGATGATGCTAGTTTTCACGGCGATGGTGAAGAATGGCTAGGCGAGGTGACAGGATCTCGTAAAAATTGAAAAAAATGAACGACATATGGCAGCAGAACAAAATCAATACTGCCTACATTTTGCGACGCAATCTTTTACGGCGAATGGCGAGCGAATGACGAATGACGAGATATCTATGACTATTTTCAGCGAATGACGAGTGTACGGTCATTCATCTGTCGTACTCTGCTATCGCTCTCTTGCAGAGCAATCATGTGGAATTTCATACGCTCTGCAGCTCAGAGAAGGGCACGTAGGTCAGCATCCGTTGACACTGTCCTTGCGTTGCAAGTACAACATCGTGGATATGTCGCGTTGGTCCAGAATCAAAGACGTCTTGAGCAAACTGAGATTTGGTCGCCTCTCACCTATCAGAACAAAAACTTTGTCTATCCTGAGCCAATCACTTCATATAATCTTCTTATTCAGCCCCAAGTCGGGTGAATCGCTGTATTCCACTGCAAAAACAAATGGCTGCACAAAATCGACAACGTGTCGCAAAGAAATTAACAATTCTGAATGTATTCTCAGAAATGACACGACAGAGGGGGACCTTGCAGGACTCTGCCGAATAAAATTAACGGAAATAACAGGCAGGTTTTGATAATCCTTCCCAGAATGCGATGTTGATTTAGTATGAATAGCATGAATAGCATACATTTGTTCAGTTAAATCGTTTTCAGTTACTACAGCAGCACCAGGTGTAGACACAACGGAAAAAACTACAGTGGTACTTACTACAGACGGAACTACAGTGGCATCGACAGCAGCAAAAACAACCGTATCATCCTTCACACAACAAACCACTGTTGCAACAACAGTAGCGCCCAGCTCCAGTGAAATGACCAAACGAATACGGAATGAAGTAGTCAGAACGCACAACGACTACAGGTGAAGTTGAGTTTCATAAAAATTAGTTTCAACAGAAAAGTCATTGCTCACGAAATGTCCAGCTTTCATATTGATTTACGTGAGCTGTGGCAGAGATTGGTATTATTCTTTGTTAGCACCTAGCTTTTTGTTAAAGCTTAACCTCATCTGATGAGTCTGGTAACGTAACAGACCACCACTTACAACAACTATGAGTCACAATGGTTTGGCCCATAAAGTGACAATATCCAATGGGTTCCCGAATGGAGACTATGTTACTCGACAGACACGGCATCCTTCGCGAAAATTTGAAGTAGTGGATGGCCCAGAGAAGATTCTGTCTTGTTTCCCTCTGCTGATAGGAGAAGGACAGTACGGAGTTGCCTACGCCAAGCAGTAGGCTGGAGATTGTGAAAATACCATCAGCCAAAGTGTCAGCTTGTGCGTAATCGTGCATATGACCGACTCTGGGCAACTCCCAACTGCCTAGTTTTCCCATGTGCCAGAGGGGATGATTACATGGTATCAGTGGTGGCGTAACGTGTAACGTGCTGGCCGTTTGATGACAATTACATAGGGGAAACGGGATCCCCTGTGTGTATTCGGGTAAAGTAGCATCTAGATGAACTCGCAAAATCTGAACTCTCCACACCACTCATAGCACAGAATACATGATGGAATTTCTGAAATAGAGAGAGATTTTACGAAACTATCTTTCGAGCCGAGATTACAGCGCGCAGAACACTAGAGGCATTTTGAATAACTGCTAAAAGTCTAAAAATGAGGAGAAAGGATGAGTGGATGGATAGCGACCACAAACGAACTGGCCCCATATCAAGATCTGTGCGGGTTTTGATTTACTGGGCGGATTTACTGAGCTTCCTAACAAACCCGTTGCACGCTCATAGTTGTTGTACGTGGTGGTTTGTTACGTTAAAAGGTTTTGCATAAGGTAAGCACTGGCCAACGTGCTGTTTGTTGTGTATGCTTATCGTCTGAATGCTTTCTGTAGGATGAGGCCCATGAGAGGATAAGTCACTGCTGGCTTTGATTTTTTAGGCTCTGACGAAGGCGATAACGCCAAAACGTTAGTTATTAAAAAGACCAATATCAATCTTGGCTACAGGTCAAGCAAATCACTATAAAGGCAACGTATTCAACGTTCCAAGATTCAAAGACAGTCAAACATGGACAATACGAAATAAGTATTTCTCCATAAGGGAGTAGATGAAACCCATCTATGTTGACCAAGTGGCCAATGGATTTTTTTTTTGTTGAAATTGCGTAGACCACTAGGAAGTGCGCGATATGGACACAAAACGCAATTTTTGGAGTTGCAGAATAAAAAATCAAATCCCGTTTATAGTTGTTTTTAGATCGTTTCTTGCTGAAGGATCTGTTAGGAATGGGAAACCAGGAAAGCCGAATCTTCCAACAGCTACTAATATGCTAACAATGGTAAGTCGTCAATGTTAAAACAGATAAGAATTCCAATTGCTTATACATTTTAATGGATTGGATTTTGGATGGATTGGTTTTTAGTTGATTACTGTCCTGGACATATTTTAATGGTACTAGCCTTATGTTGTCGTATATAACACGTCTTTACGGGTCCCATATTTTCTAGAAACATTTTGCAATTGAACACTAGCAAAATCTCTGCAAATATTTTAGATGTCTTCAGCCAACTAACATGAAGTAGTGAACAACTGGGACTGCGTATACGAGTCTTCTAGGTTTTGTAGCGCTTAACCGGACATTATCGATCTGAAGGTACTCGGTCTGGATAGGTTGTTCACAACCACGCAACCCTCTCGAGTACGACTTTACTCCTCCTCTTCTTCTTCTTCTTCCTCTTCTTCTTCTTCTTCTTCTTCTTCTTCTTCTTCTTCTTCTTCTTCTTCCTTCTCTTCTCCTCCAACGTTGCTGCAAAGATTCCCGGAAATTTCGTGTATTACGAAGTACCAAAATCAAAAATTCTTGGGGAACAAATGGCAAATCTGAAATTCGGTAACTGACAAAAGCAAAGAAACATTAAATAGTAGAGGAAGCAAATTTGCTGAGATGTTGTAAAAATATTTGTCTTGAAATATTTTTATTTCATTGTAAAATTTATGAAATATATTGAAATACTGAATAAAGCACATTATAGTTTACAGTTTGGCAGTAGCACACTTCAAAAATGGACTTAATGGAGTTTAGTTACCAAAAAAAGCTCAGATTCTGTGCGTGTCGTTAGTTCTGGGATATCTCGAATAACTTCGTGATAAGAGAAGCAGAAGAAATATTTTAGGTAGTTTTCAGAGTAGAAGGTTTTTTCTGAAGAACAGTCATATCGCTGCTTTTTCTCACCTCATAGGCTTTTTGGAAATTTGATGGGACAAAATTTAAAGTTTTCCGACTTCATTTAGATTTGTCCTACCTAAATTTTCAGAGAATCAGGCAGTACTGAGAGGAGAAATTTCGCACATGGGAGTTTTCTTGGTCCTGTTATTCGAATGTATGAGTGATTTTTTGAAGCGCTGTTCCATTTTTCTGGAATGAGAAAACAAAAGTCCCAATTTTTGCGCCCATACCGAAAAGTGTGATCTTGAACAGAGTCTCGTAACTCAGACCAACTTAAAGCTATTCGTATCCACTATATGTATTTTGTAGCCAAATATTTTATCTATCAGAGATCATCATATCACACTATTTCCAGAGCCTCGAGGTTTTTCCAAATTTTTGGTGGGGACATGATGGGAAAAATCTGTCTTCCCATTTAGATATCAAAAAGTCCAGGAGAAAGGAAAAAGGGGTATGGCAGTTTTCGCAAGTGGCAAACTTCCTGTAAAAAACTACCTGAGATACTTCTCTTGATCCTTTTATCACAAAAGTGATTCGTCATATCCCAGACTTAACAACGTGCACAGAGTCCGACCTTTCTTGGTAATTAAATTCCATTATATCCATTTTTGAACTGCTGAAAACTACGAATAGTGAAAATCTTCATCTTTCTGAAATAGTTTCAAGTTTCTAACTCTTTTGTGAGAAATTGACTCAGTGGGTGTCGAACCTACATCCTCCCGTTATCATATTGTCCACACATTGTGCACTGTCAAAACAAAATGTCGATATTTCCATATTACTGTCCTACTTGATAAAACTTAGTTACTTAACAATTAGTTTTTTCGCTGACTACTACTTTACTTACTACTACTTAATTACTCAATGCAATACTTTGTAATGTATGTAATTATTTAACACTGCCCACCCCACACTTTTTACGACCCCCTTTCCTTGCACTACCCTCCCTTTACAACCCCTCAATGGGAAAATCATCATATCATCGCTTGACCCCGCGACCAACCTCCCCTCTTCGAATTATCGCAATCGAAAATTATCAATTATTATTATAATCAAAGAAGAGATTTGAATTCATTCTTAGGAATATAACTTGTCACTGGAAACGGAGGCTCAAGCACTCGCGGATAATTGTGCTCCCGCTGGGTTGAGTCCGAATCCGGGCGAAAACACTTATGTCATTCAATCAACATCAGTTTCAGCGTCGGATGCAATAAAGCAAGCGAGTGATTTTTCTATACGAATAACGTGAAGTCATTTTATCTGAAGAATTCAGTCTATGGAAAAATGGTGGGATGAAATCTATTCCACCTCCGTGGGGAAAAATTTGAGATATACTTTGAATTTGCAATCGAAGCCTAACGCGCCTACGAGATTTACTCAGGTCGGTCGTTTTTTTTTTCATTTGTCGTAAAACGATAGCAGTGCATACATTCACGGAGTCCCAGGAAGTAATAGAATCAATGCAGTCAGTCATTGTGCACAACTTGTTTGTGAAAAACAATTGCCCTGGAAAGAGCCTGTTAAAAGGCACATTGTGAAGAATTTTTTTTCACAAGCTTTATAAGCTTTATAAACCCAAAGGTATAAAGTAGCATCTTTTTCCTTGTTTTAATAAACTTATACCTTCACTAACATCCTAGTATTGCAGATGGCGTGGGCAGACACCTATGGCGTCGGATGCGGAATAAAACGGTGCTCCACCTCGACTTATATAGTGTGCCGATACCATCCACCGTAAACACTTTTTTGTTCCTTGATAAATTAACATTAATACTTATTACTAGAATATGGTTCTAAATTTTTCTGGTTATGAACGTGCCTTTTTGGTATTTAATTCTTTTGATTATTATTAT